>NC_091939.1:31603295-31906628 GCF_041260155.1 Ptychodera flava | reverse complement strand
ATCTGTCAACTCTGTTCATTTTCATTCATCTGGCGCAACAATGTCACACAATTTTTGATAACAAACACAATGAAATCACTCATTGCCTGTAAAAAAATCGAAACGAAACCCTTTTTTAAAATTTACCAATAAGGTCACACACACTTCCCATTTTAATAGATTGGTTACAAATAAGTATAAAAAGCGCAGTTCTACAAATGTCCTCGTGTGATAGGATGGTATAGCGTCTAAGTTTATTCTGTTTGTAAAAACAAAACCGAAGATACATGATACAACGTCAAAATGATTCTTTCTGCAGACAACACTTGCATTCATTCCCTTGATACACTATCACAAAAAGAGTGGTATTTATTGCATTTACTCGTTCACCTAAGGGGACACAGTACATGGAGTACACCTGGCTTCTTTTATTCTTTCCACTTCTGTCAGCCAGTAAACCTTGAAAAGTGTTTTATGTGTACGTTTTTCCTATTTTTTTCTTATGCCTTTTTTATTTTGCATACATCATTTAATTTTTTCCCTCCCCTTTTTTGTCTGTTACGGTATATGTGTGTGTGTGTGTCCCCTTTTTGGTCTGTTGGAACTGTTTTACTATATTGTCATAATTTTACAATTTCTTTGTTCTCGCAATTTTTTGATCCTGATTGAGTTCCTCTGTGTAGGATATAAACGTTGGTAGTGTTTATCAAATAAACTTGTATGAAATACGAGGGCTACTCACTTTGTCCGGTTTCATATCTGGGCCGTATATCAACCCTATATTGTTGGACTAACATTAGTCACCACAATTTTAATTTACCAACCGCACACCACGACATGTCAATGTTTCAGTCTCTGTCTCCCTAGCCCTATCTCTCTGTTTCTCTCGACATATATGTGTGTGAGAGTGTCATGTGTGTGTTTCTTTGTTTCTTTGTTGTGTGTGTGTGTGTGTGTGTGTGTGTGACTTTTTGGTTTTTTTTTTTCGTTTTTAGCTCACGTGTTCACACACGTGAGCTAATGTCGTAGCGATGTCTGTCTGTCTGTCTGTGTGTGTGTCTGTCTGTCTGTCTGTCTGTTTACACGATAACTCAAAAACGCCTGAACGGATTCAAGTCAGATTTGGTAGACAGGTACCCTATGCTAATGGTAAGAACTGATTAGATTTTGGTTAGTGTGGCTTGCATATTAATGAAGTTATGAAATATCATTTTTTCATATAATGGTTTCCTATGGAGACGGTAATGGCAGTGTCGACATATATCAAGAAATACTGCACAAAATTTCATGAAACTTTTGACAGATGACAATCTCAGAACATTATGATGATACTGTGAGTGTCATGTCAATTTTCTGCTCATTTGCATATTTAATGAACTTTTGTTATTGGTGATATAACTCCGAAATTCCTACACCAAATTTGATGATACATGCAACAAATATTGATCTGATATATATCTAATTGTACTTAGAAGCATTGGGCAGTGTCAAGTTAATAAATAGCTCATTTGCATATTTTATGAAGTATTGTAATAGTCGTTTAACTCCGAAATAACTGCAATAAATTTGATGAAATCTGCTGCAGAAACTAATCCGACAGATATCTAACTTTGGTAAAAAGCATATAGTAGTGTTAAGTTAATTATTGGTTCATTTGCATATTTAATGAACTTTAATAAGGTATATAACTCTAAAATTACGTCATCAAATTTGGTGAAACCTGCTACAGATATTGATCTGATAAATATCTAATTGTACTGAGAAGCATTGGGCAGTGTCAAGTTAATAAATATCTCATTTGCATATTTTATGAAGTTTTGTAATTAGTCATATAACTCCGAAATAAATGCACCAAATTTGATGAAATCTGCCGCAGATACTGATCCGACAGATATCTGACTGTGTTGTAAAGCAGCTAGTAGTATGAAGTTAATTAAGGGTTCATTTACATATTTAATGAACTTTGTAATTAGGTATATAACTCTAAAATTACGGCACCAAATTTGGTGAAACCTGCTACAGATATTGATCTGATAAATATCTAATTGTGCTATGAAACATTGAGCAGTGTCAAGTTAATTAAAAGTTTATTTGCATATTAATAAACTTTTTAATTAGTGATATTACTCCAAAATTACAGCATATTACCATAAATTTGATTAAAACGTGCAATATATATGGATCTGAGAGATATCTTTTGTCCTATGAAAAATTGAGCAGTGTCATAAAAATAAATAGCTCATTTGCATATTAAATTAGGTTTTGCAATTAGTTATTTAACTCTGAGAGTACTGTGCGAAAGTTGATGAAACCTGCTACATATAATGATATAACATATATCTGATTGTTCTGTGAAGCACACTACTATTAATGAACCTGTTGTAAAACACGTGAGCACATTCAGTTCACATCTGGTTTTTTGGGGGTGTTCTTGCCTATTTGTTGTGTCAAACCTTCCGCCGATTTTTTTTTTTTTTTTTTTTTGGGGGGGGGGGGGGGGGTGTTCTTGCATATTTGTTGTGTCAAACCTTCCATGTCCCATTCTTTATACTACTATACCGTGGCTCCGTTTCGCACTCCGGGCCTTCGGGCTTCGATCGACTATCAGAGCAACGCTAGCTAATTTGCGTGCCCGACAACACAGTCAGCTTGCCGTGATCTGAGTAATATTAAAGAGGCACTCCCACTTGGTAACATTTTTAAAACACATTTTTTAAAGCCAACGGTCAATATTTGACGTGGTGACTGCGCGCGGATCGCGAGATATTGCTAAAACATGTCATTTCCCGCGCGTATTTTTCACATCCCGAAGTTTTACGATCGTTTCTGAGTATGACCCGAAATTCCCCAAAGGTTTGTTGTTGTGCTGATTGACGATATTCTAGTCACAGTCGCTTGGTGGGCTATTCAGCTCTGGGACTATTCGACCCATAGACGAGTGTACAGAAGCGCTGTTTCTCGCTTCTGCACACTCGTCTATGGGGCGAATAGTCTCAGAGCTGAATAGCCCACCAAGGGACTGTGATTCTAGTGAGTCCATAATAAGTTCGAACGACGCAATTTTACCTCCCACTGCGAAGACTTTATATACAGCATTATGCATAGGCGCACGGCGAATTTTAAAATCAATTATCTGAATTTTTAATGTTGAAACATGCATTTTATTAACAAATGTGCAAACGGAAATCGTGCGGCCAGATTTTGAGGCACACAGTGAACAGTGCAAATCACACAGTGCAGTGCATGGCTGTGGCCGTTTAACTCTGCTGTTACTTATACACTCGGCGAATTTTAAAACCTCTTGTCTGTAATTGAATGGTGAAACATGGTGAAACATGCATTTTATTAATAACTGTGCAAACAGGAATCATGCGGACAGCTGTTGAGACATATGTGAGCAGCGCCCAGAACACGGCTGTTGTCGCTCGGCTGTCTTGTACACATTACTCTAAGGTATGAAAGTATTGGGAAATGATTTAAATAAAATCCGTAAAATAAAACGTGTTGGCAACCCTGGGGGTTGAAACTTCTCTGTGTTGTCGCATGCGTGGTACTAAATCGATCGACTGGGTTCTTGAAACAAAAAACTGCAACTGGGCCATGTCATTGCTGGTAAGTCGCTAAATTTTACCTCCGGACAACTCCCGTGACACCGCCATTTGAAGGCCATTCCTCAGTACGAATAACAATGACGTATTGGTTTAAAAGGAAAGTATGCGCGTGCATCAACTTCAAGCTGCACACTTTGAAAATGGCGCTGGTACGGGACTTGTCCGTAAAATAAACATTGCGCTGATTATCAGCCGTAGATAGGACCGATGTTGACTTTACAAGTTAGGAAGCCAATCGATCGATTTTTGTAAGTATTCCCTTGATTAAGTTGAAGTTTGAATCTCGAGGATGGCCAATAACCTTAATTTTGTCTAATTTAAAAATTATTTTTCCAAATAGTTTCGTACCTTTAGAGTAATGTGTACAGCAGCCGAGCGGCCACAGCCGTGTTCTGGGCGCTGCTCACTGTATGTCTCAAAAGCTGCCTGCATGATTTCCGTTCGCACAGTTATCAATAAAATGCATGTTTCAACATTAAAATTGTGACAAGTGATTTAAAATTTGCCATTTGTATAAAGTTCGTAACCTTAACAGTAGAGCCGAGCGGCCACAGTCGTGCACGGGGCACTGTTCACTGTATGTCTCAAAAGCTGCCCGCACGATTTCCATTTGCACAGATTTTAATAAAAGCATGTTTCAACATTAAAATTACAGACAAGTTATTTTAAAAGAGTCGTGTGCGCCTGTGGATACATAGCGGCCGCCGCGTGGTATGAGTGCATACCACGCGGCGGCCGCTATGTATCAACCGCACGTATCTGTGCTAGTCACCTATGCGAATTCTGGTGGAATCAGCAACTTTGTTTTCCATTTTTTCTCCAAGTCAGTAAGACTCGGCTTTCCCCACGGGGCATGACCGATCACCGACGCGAGTGGTACTGTGGCGTACACTAGCATTAGCGTAGACTCGTACTCCATATACTATACAATGGCACCAGTGCAGTGCCGAACGTTCGATGTTCGGAAGCTGAATTTATGTGGGCCACCGCAATTCAAACTTGTACTTTTTTGAGGAAATGTTTTCATCGATATCTCGTGATCCGCGCGCAGTCCCAAGTCAAATATCGACAGTTGGCATTAAAAAAATGTGTTTTTAAAAATGTTACCAAGTGGGAGTGCCTCTTTAATAGTCGCGCTAGGAGCTTACTGACTACGCATGCGCTTATTCATAATATACTATGCGAGTAACCGGAAGTGTACCCTTCTTTCATGGGCGCCGCCATGTTTTTTTTTTGAGTACTCGTAAATAAACAAAAACGAAACAAATTACTATTATATAACATGCCTTTTATAAAATATACCTCTTTTATTAGCCAGTAAATGTTATTATGCACCTTGTCGCTGATACAAAATATCGTTAATATAGATAAAGGGAGAAAACTGTCGTGCATATGAACGGGGGCATACGTAAAGAATGCTGGGATTGAATTATAGAAGAGCGCCCCCTGTGTCAATAATTAGATTCAAAAATTGCCAGTTTTTAGACGGAATCGGAACGCTATACTTTTCAGCTTGCAAGTGGAAGGTGGGCAGTGCGGTTACCATTGCAATGATAACGATTGCATAATACGTCCCTTGCTAATCGCAATAGGCTGTTATCATTGTAAAAATTGCCAATTTTTGTCCAAAAGTTTTACACGCTACAGAAAATCTATACCTTCCCTGCTGCAGTGTTTGTCGTCGCGTCGTGTACATACGTGAACTGCTTTCATCAGAGGGAAACTGGGCATAGTTGTCATATAAACGTTTATGAAGTAACAATTACAGTTTATCATGAATCAATACAAATAACATTGCCAATCTTAACCCCTGGCGCGACACCAAGGGCTGAGCCCTATATAATATTATAGAAATAACGGGCGACGCGCTGACCATTAATTTTATGGGCAAGGGCGAGAGGAAAGCCAAAAATTAACGGGCGAGGCTTGCCGAGCCCGTTAATTTTGGCTTTCCTCGAGCCCGAGCCCATAAATAAACGTTAATGGCCAGGAAGGAGTCTTTTATTTCCATTATATTATCAACGAACCCAAGAAAACCGTCAAAATTTGCGAAAATTTCACAAGCGAACGACAACTGGGCCCCAGAACTCAGCAATACGCGACGCACTGTCAAGCGCGCTGTAAAAATCAGAAAAAATAGGCAAATCCGGAGATGTTTTCCGAAAAAAAGTACCTCAACTTGGCCCACAAGTGCTCCATTTTATTTTGTGATTGATTATGATTTACGGTTCAGCTGTAAAGTTACGATACTTTGAGTTGTAAATCTTATTATTCATATTCACGAGCGAAATACATTTTTCTAAATAGAGCAATTTTAGAATTCCAGGGGTAAAAGTTCAGTACAGTTGTCAAGGATCTGAATAGCCTATGTTGACTATGACTAACATTGCTGCATTGCTTTGTGGTCATGGTCATCGATCGTGTGATCTATAGACTGCCTTCAGTAGATAACCCCGGAAAAGGTTTAAAACAGAATTGGAGGCTCCTCTTGACTAGGAAAACTTTCACAACCTTGTTTTGAGACCTAAAAATTCCAAGGCCCTATATTTGAGTTACTAAAATAAAATTTAGTAGAGCTGACTGTACAGCTATGACAGTATGTTCAAATTTTTAGTTTATTAACATCACCCCTCGGCAATGGCATGCAAATCACGTCAATTTTATAATTATATGCATTTTAATCTGAGGCAAGAACAGAGACTATTATTGTTCTTCGAATATTTTGCAAAGCCAGTGGCAGTGAGCATTTTGTGTTCTTTTACAAATAATACAAAGTATTTTATGACCGTAAATGCGAAGTAAATACTAGTACACATCACCGGAAAGATAAATACCATCAATACAATTTCGAGAACATTATTCACTTTGTAATGAAGCGAGGGAAGTTTCTGCGAATGGAGAACTAGCTGCAACTTTCGGTATTTTTTCAGTGTTTCTGTTCTGTTTCTGATAATATTCATATATCAACCTATTAAAATACAGGTTCATATCAGTATACTTTAAAACAGTAGGAGAATGGCAATACTCAGGAAGGTGGGGTCCCACAGTTTGAGCTCTCCGCGTCCTTTTAGTTACTCTTACACGAGAATGGCTTCTTTACAAGTATGCCGTCTGGCAACACTGCACTATGATCTGAGAGATTTTATACGATTATTGTCAAGGAGTATCTTGCAGGCTCGAAATTAGAAACATGGCTTAAATGGTATTATAGTGGTTGCAATTGTAGTAAGTCACAGCTTGCCGTACAGCAACACAGTTATGGAATTCATGGTTGATAGTAGACTTGCTTCAAGTCTGTAGGCATATAAATATGAAAACAATAAATTGAAGGAATAAACCTCAGCGGACTGTTGCGTTAGTGGTAGGTTGTACGCAGATCGTAGGGTGAACGCGACAGCCCAGCCAGTAACTGTGGCCGAGAAAAACCAAGTGACTGGGATCAGTTTAGGTTGGTGGGATAGCGGCTACCCCTGCACAAATATTATAGCTGCCATCATTCTGTGTCCTAAATAAAAGGTTATATTTCGATATATACTACGGCATGGTGTAACATATTCAAGATGACTTCTCTCATCAATGATTCATATCAAAGTAATACATTGAAACAGCACCGCTATATTCAACACGTTTCATGATCTGAGTCTAGCAATAGCACTGCGCAGAATCAAACAAACATTTACTCAAAGTTCCACGGCGCACTGAATTCTCGAGAGAATGACAGGCGCAATCATTGTAGGTAGGGGGCGCCCGGTAATTCCGTGATTTTTTGGGTCTATTTTTAGCTCATGGTTTGTAATGATCATTAAAGCGATAGTCAGTAGCCTTTTTACTTCTTGTTTTTCGCTTGAAAATCGGAACTAAGCATATTCTGCAGAACAGTTCTACTACTGTAACGATGGTGAGCCGGTACAGGTCCTCGATCAGTACCTTGGAATACACACGAAAAGCAATTTAAAGGGACCACTGTCGCCTCGTATCATTTGGAAAGAGTCAAGTCATCGGCAACCTCAAGTTCTATTATGTTCAAACAAAATTATCACCGCGTATATGACTCACTGAAAGGATAAAAGTAGACCATGTAAGACCAAGCGACGGATCTGCAGCTGATTATCCGTTTTACTTTACAGGGCAGCTAACTATCACAGCATTAGCACACAGCAATTTTGTTCTGTGTCCAACGCTATGGTGGAAATCACGTAAACGCACGGGAATGACATACTGTATGATAGCACAAGGTAAGGACTGCATGATTAATTTCATTTTTTTTAATTTACACTGTGTTTGTTAAATTCAACTAAGCCATAAAGAGTTAGTGGAATCCAAACGTTACAGTAATCAATGAGTGATTTTGAAATAAGTCGAGACTATTTGAATGAACCAGTGCAATAAGCTTCAGCCATTGCCACCCAAACATTTTTAACTGCTGTAAAAAACAGAAACCAGTCTCTTATGAAAAGAAGTGATGGATTCTGGTCCAATGAAACAACTTGTACCGTTTCAGTTTGTTTGAATTTTGTTTGCTTGCGCATTACATATCCCCTTCCTTGACTAAAACCCATTTTCACACGAGTTTAGGTCTTTCAGTTTTGAAACAAGTCTTGAGGTACATCGGAATACTATACTCATGTGAAATATAATTCATTCTACGCTTTGTTTCGTTCAATCATAGACCCCAAGACAACGCTTTATCTATGGTTTAATCTCATTGATATATTTAAAGCTTGTTACTTTTGATGATGAACGCCAAGTTTTCTAAAGTTATTTCTGTCAAAACTACCTTTGCTACCGTACGATGAGGAAGAAAACAAAATATTTGTCAGCAGAATGGTACTTCTGTTTTTAGGGCACCTCGTCAGGTCAATAGTGCCAGTTCGTAATCTCACGAGAATCATGCAGATAAGATGAGATTTACAAAATGGGTTGGGAAAAAGAATTCAGATAGCAAGCGCCATTTTGTTTTGCGATACATATTTTTTTTTCGATATAAAGTACCGCACTTATTCCATCTCAAATTGTAATTAGTTTAATTTGTAGAATATCAACGAACTATTCTCGTACGAAGCATTTTCACCGTGCAATGTCTGATTTTACTTCAAAGAAGGACCATAGGACCAATATGCCCCCGTATTGTTTGCCTGCAAAAGACTGGAACGATTTTAGAAATACGTTGACCGTACGACTAACAGATCTATGCCGCCAGGAAGATTTTAAGGCAAAGACTAGTCATATATGGGGCATGGTAAAGCATATTTCCATTTTTTGGATCGACACTTAAAATAAAGTTATTCCAATCGATCGTCACCTTACTGTTTTAGAGTACGGCTGGTCAGCCATACCCATTACCTATGTACCCCATGAAAACAAAACATAACTCCAGAAAACGTAAGGGAGTTGAGACTAGTCAGTACTCTTGATTACCGAATTTCGATGCGCTATTTACATATATAATAACAGGGTATTTTGTGACAAGACGATGATAACGCAATACTGCGGTAAACCGCACTCGTTTGCTCTTGCCTCACACTTTGATGTTGGTGACGATGACGTATATGGATTTGTTTTTATTTGAGTCGCCCGTCAACGGAGAGTGTTCACAGCCGCTTGTATTGGTTAAATATATCTATCATGAAAAGTTCTTACCTTGACATGATGATTAATTCACGATCACCATGGAGAAAGCGTTAGAGCAATCGAAATTAGCGACTTCTTCCCTTCGCTCTCAATACCCCAAGTAGATATCTATATCCCAAATGCTACAGTATCAAAGTGCATTGTGGGTTACAGAATTAATTAGTTATAACGGGGATTTGAATCACATTATTTGTCATTTAGCACGTTCCTTTTCTCTTCATGCCAGGCAAGACTAAAATATCTGAATAAATTTGAAGTAACACAGAAGATTTCCATAGTTTACCTCCATAACTTACCTGTATAGAATGGTTGGAAGTTCATTTGATGGCATAACCTTCGGATATGTTTTCAGGGAAACCAGTCCTGTTTGTAACATTAGGTTGTCTGTGTACTTGTGTGTCTTTTTCTGTGCGCCTGTCTGTCTGTTCTATGCTTTGGTGCAAACAGACGGTAGACCAACAATGATGTCAAAAAACTTTTATCTGTTGTTCTAAATTTATTACCATTTATTCAATGTCAACTCCTCCTGAAGACACGCGTTTCCTCCGATTGTTACTTGAAGGGTGTAAGTGTTCCCTTCTGGGCTGTAAGTGTTGGGTGATCCATCTTGCTGTAAATGATGTCACAATATATTCATGTAGCCACAATACTTTGGTGCAAACTATACCTTAGGACTTTGCAGACGACAACTCAACTCAAGCCATTAAAGTGGTGGCAAATTCATATTCCTAAGATCAGGACAGGTTTTCACTTATGTTTACACGGAAATACCTTCTCTCTTCCATCGCTGTAAAGCAATGAGCAGGTCCAATTTGAATAATTTCTGTTGGCCAGCATAGGGAACGTTCAATTACTGTATTGAAATACGGGGAAGACAAACATAGCAAACTCAACATATTTCCAGGACGGACTCATAGGCTTTTGAACATGAAAATGGTCCACAAGAAAGATATGTAAAGCATCGTGCACCAACTCATTCGAATGTTTCCATTTGAAAGACCAGAAAGTAATTTTCAAATATTTTTACGGAAAAAAATTTTCAAAGGAGTGATAACGCACTATCAAGGGAAACCATTTGCATGGTTATTGATGGTTGCCATACAGGTTCCTCATACTTGAACGTGTGCAGCCAACTCAAACTACAAAAACTGAACAGCACTCAGTTATTAACATATGGATAGGATATGCAAATTTTATCTACCCTCTTACTTACTTACTTACTTACTTACTTACTTACTTACTTACTTACTTACTTACTTACTTACTTACTTACTTACTTACTTACATGCATGCTATCCCTGTCATAATTTTGCAGTGTAAATATGGTTCATATGAGGAAAGCATTCGCTAAATAAACCATGAAGACAATGCTATTCTATGGACCAATAATCAAAGCTGTATCTCAATTACCTTGGTGTGCATTTATCCTTTCCTAGAACATTATTGATCCTCATTAATCCTTCCGCGGATCAAATGCGGTAATATTTCTCCAGTCGATCGTAAATAACAATCTATTTCCAGCATTGCTTGCTATTTTTACACAGCAAAGAGATGTATAAACTATTGTATCAACAGCGTTCAGATGTCAATAAGTGGCTAGCCCTAAAATTTGATGAAATGTGTTTCATATTGACAAATCAGGTGTTATGAAATCCTTAGAAAACATATTTTCTTTAGCAATCTATAAGGCGTACGGAAACGACATGAAATGGTTAATGAAGTCCTTTTTGTTGAAAATGATAATGAAGTGGCCTATCTGCACTGTAATTTCTTCAGTTAAATTTGTACAATCAATAAACTGACAGCGGAACTAAGAATAGAAAACAACAGGAAAAAAACAAACAACAAAAACAAAATTCGTACTATTTTATCTGGTTTTTCAGCTTCTGTTCGAAAAGAATTTAGCACACATGAATTGGTATCTGGGCAAGGATGAAGATAAGTGGACACAAACATTTTGATATGAACTAAAAGAGCTTTCAAAGGGGGCTTCTGCCTTGAACCCTCTTCCTAACCTATCATAGGTCAATAGTGTCCTTCTCCCCGCACAGGAAAGTAGCCCTTAACGGTACGCTGCCCGTTTGATGAAACACTACCACGGAGCTATTCAAATAGACCTCCGTCGTTGTCCGTTGTATGCAGTCCATCCTATGCCGTCAACTTTGTACTATCTCACTGAAACTGCTGTTAAGAAATCTTTTGGATTTGATGTACATGTACAAGCCGCTCATTATGACTGTCCTTCAGTTGTTCGTATGGTAGGGAACTTGGCATATTCTACAATTTTTTCTCATTTTTAGCTCCGTCGTCCGTCAACTGCCTTCTCCTCTGAAACCGCAAGTCCAATTGCTTTGAAATTTTATATGCAGTTCACTTGGGGTGACCTCACTTAAGTTTGTTCAAATCGTGGTGAAATTTGCATATTTGTATTTTTGGGGCATTTTTTGGTGTTTTTGGTAAAAAAATCTTCTTCTCTGAAACCGCTTGTCCGATTGCTTTGAAATTTGATATGCAGTCTACTTAGGGTGACTTCAGTCAGATTTGTTCAAATCGTGGTGAAATTTGCATATTTGTATTTTTAAGGCAATTTTTGTCATTTTTGGTAAAAAATCTTTAAAAATCTTCTTCTTCAAAACTACCAGTCAGATAGCTTTGATATTTGGTACATATGTCCCTAGGGATGATCTATTTCAGATTTGTTCAAATTGTGCAGAAATATGCAAATTTGCATTTTAAGGCAATTTTTGCCATTTTTTGTCAAAAAATGTATTTCTCAAAAAGTACTGGTCTGATAATTTTGAAATTTGGTATACAGGTTTCTATAGATGAACTAAGTAATATATATTGAATTTCTGATGAAATCTGTAATTTTGTATTTTGGGGGCAATTTTTGCCATTTGGGTCAAAAAATGTGTAATTCCAAAACTTATCATCTGATAGCTTTGCAATTTGGTATACAGGTTTCTATAGATGGACTAAATGATGTATATTGAAATAATGAGGAAATCTGCAATTTCGTATTTTTGCAATTTGGGCAATATTTCCATTTTTGGTCAAAAAATGTGTTTCTAGAAAAGAACTGGTCTGATAGCTTTAAAATTCGATATGCAGTGTCCTACAGATGAACTGAATTTGATCTTTTGAAATTATGATGAAATCTGCAATTTTTATTTTTTGGGGAAAATTGTTGCCATTTTTGGTCAGGAATCTCAAAAAATACTCATCAGATAGCTTTGGTTGACATGTTCTTAGGGATGATCCGATGTGATATATTCAAAGCATGATGAAATCTTCAATTGTGTATTTTTTGCAGCTATTTTAGCCACTTTTTTCTGGCCACACCATTGAGCTATCAAAGATTTCCACCTTCTTCATCAACATGTGTCAAAAATAGTTATCCTCTACATAAACACAGCGGAGCTATATCGGCCGCTAGGTCGCTGTTTCAAAACATTGTTTTTGTGCCTGCTTCGATAAGCAGCTTCTTAGGGATCCCTTATTAAGTTATAAATAAATTAGCATAACATTTATACATTTAAAGCTTTAAGATTGTTTTCTGACTCTTTTGCTCAATTTCCTCCAAAAAATATGCTCTCTAAAATTGTTTGTCCAATATCCATCACATTTGGTTTATAAGTCTTTATATAGTTTTCTTTCAAATGATGATGAAATTTACATGTGCAAATTTTGGTACTTGTATTCTCGTTTTGAGTCAAAATGGGTGTTTTTCGATACCGCTGGCCTTAGAGCCTTGAAATCCAATATTTCGTTTCTTAGGGATTCACCATTTAATGTTATGGTCATAATCACTTCCTGGTCATAGGGCATTAGTAGTGACAAATTACTAGCAAGCAGCTTTTTTATCCAAGAAGATTTTAACTTCACATAATTTCGATCTTCTTAGAAAATACAGCATTAATGGCAGTGGTATCACTCAGGCTTTGATAATGACATCAATGGAACCCAAGAAACATGAAAACAGATCGCAGCCATTACAAAATACAATATGTAGTCAAATTTACGTGCCATTTCTATGTGATTTTGTCTTGCGTCACTAGAACTCAAATCTAGTAAATTTCCCTTAATTCGAGGATACATGCCGCATAGTTCTTGTAAACAAAAACCATTCTTCATAGACGGAGTTTACATGACGTTTGATATTAATAAGTAAGCTTTGTCTGTCATAACAGATTAGAGTCGGAGACCAGTACAAAAATTAATTAGCACGACTGGAACTAGTTTGGGATAATTAGATGGTGAAGTAATGCCGATTTAATCCGCAAATGTAACCTAATCTACTTTATTTTTAAGTTACACACTTGCTTTATAATAATATCTAAACATTCAGCTATAGGGCACCTAACACTTTTGAGAAATTTGAAAAAGTATCCCAAATTAGTTCCAATCGTGTTTAAAGGAAGCGACTACTTAGACCCAGGGTCAAAACTACCGCGTGCATAGTCATGACATCACTTAGACTGCCAAAACTATGATTTCTTAGGTACCCATGTAATTGGAACCAATGATCGGAAAAATTCACAAGCTATCTCAAGATTTTCAACACTAGAAATATGTTCCTGGAAGATAGGACAATAATAGCTAATATACTAGCAGCATCAAAATTACGGTACCTGGTGTCATTTGATTATTATATACCTAGACAAGTAAAGTTATCTCGCTTGTCAGACCTCGGAACCTGTGTCTGCCCCTGACACAAGAAGTGCGCCATGAACGGCAAAGCCTTGATCAGCGAGTAATTGTAGATGTAACTTGAGGTTGCGAGCTTGTGTTATAAAGTAAACAGCAAATTATGGTAAAGGCAAATTTAAAGTTATATAACAAGAGGCGTTTTTTTATTCAATGATATATTGATCGAGGTAAAATAAATCTTGGGATAGAAGAAAATCGTGAAGGCATTTTAATAAAGTGACTGAGAAATCCCAGGACACGACAGCCATAGATTAGCTACCTTATCAAAGGTATCTGGAAATTTGACGGTAAACTATATTTTGAATATTTTTATCCTTATCTTCATTTCAATGTAAAAAACCCGATCCCAATGGTGTCCGGGTATGCTGAACAGTTGAAAGTTAGAAGGAATCAGAACTGAATCTGTTTTATTTAACATAAAAAAAGAATCTCCTTAGTGAAGTTCTGACTGTACAACAATAGCATTACGAATGAAAGAAAGTTACTTTTGTGTATAACATGGTTGAAATGTAATTTAATGATAATAAGATTAAAAGATATCTTGGACGATACTTTAACGTCAACAGAAATAACTGGTTTAATCAGAGAGAAATGGTTGGGAAAGTTAGATCTAGGGGTTCAGACAGAGTTTCAGGAGGAAATAAAGCCAGAATGTGCTATCTACAATTTCTGTCCCGGACTTATCAGATCAAATACGCAAAACTTCATACGATTTAGATTAAACCTACTCACCGTACTGGAACTTTGTTTAATGAAATGGCATGAAGGTCGAATTTGCTAAAAGTGGACTGAAAACATTAGTTTTGTATGAACGCCTCTCGGAATATCAACATGATCACAACATAGACGTTACAAACAATTCGATTTTAGGTGGGGACTTTGTTGGGGTAAAACACATCAAAAATTCTTCAAAACCTCGCAGTGTTATGACCATAGGTGAAGCCATGTTTGGATGCAACTTTGCATGGAGCACCATCCCTAAGTAAGATTCCTCTTGAAATAGTGTGCGGTGAAAATGTAAAGGGTTTAACCACTGGCACTTCACCGTGCACAATGTACATCAGCACACCTAGACACATGTTATCTCCGGAAAATTCTATTAAGAGCAGATGAATCAATATGGTATAAATTAGGAAAATGTAAATATAGGCTTTTAACAAAGAGAAAAAAACCGATAATGGAAAACACTGGGAAAGGTTCGTTTTACTTTCTCTCCTGTTGCTGCAACACCCATACTAAGTCTCTTGGCCTCTACAGAACTGTGTGCGGCTAAGCTTACAATCCATGTTGACGTTCATTTATATCAACGGTTAGCTCGCAGATGCACATGTAAACAGCACTACAGTCCACAGTCTTTAACAAATATACAAAGAGGAGGTATTTTTATTATAATTATGATTACTTTTATTACCATGATATGAAAAATAATACACTTCACGTGCCATGAAAGGTAGATACAAAATTTACAAATTAATGGTAATATGGAGCCAGAACATAGATTTACGCTAGTCGAGCATGGCCCCTTTACGAAATTCACATTGCAAAGATAAACACATGTACTAAATTGCCGACTGACCTTTACATGTGTACATTTTGGGTAATGATAAATTCATTAATAATTTTTGACGATCTTGTCATAAAGATGATCTACAACTTGGAAATAATCCGTCAGGAATGTAGTACATTTTGATGATGTAAACCAAATACAAAGTTACCAACAAGCAGCTTATAAAGCTTATAAACGTCTAAAATGCGTAATTGATAGAATAAAGGTGGTGATGACGGCTCTCTGAATCCAGAGAAAGTCATTGTTCGCATACACATTTTCTGAGTGATAAGAATTTGATTGGGATAGGATGAATACGTATTTCCCCATACTTCTAAACCATATGTAATATACATTTGAAAAAACAATTTATAAGTGAACGATTTTACATCTGTGCAAACCTGATTTTAAGTGAAATACATGTTAAAGTACTGAAAAATCACACAGAAGTACAAGCTATGAGAGCGGAAAAAGAACGTATTTCAACACAACCGTGGCCACAACTTACAAAATCTACAGAGGAAAACATTCTTTGCAAAAAGTGTTCTGTCTCTGAAGTTAAGTCAAATCTCTAGCTAGTGGGATAAATAGCTGTGGTGTTTACCCTCATACACAGCTTGGGAACTTTAATAGACAAACGTCCAAATCCGCCCGCAAGCACCCTGTGCGCAAGTTTTTTCGATGATGTTTCGAAAAGTTCCATCCAAATTACAAAGTGCCAACACTCATCGACAGCCTGGTTCTACGTGACTGTAGTGTGACGTGGCTTCACTGAGCCTCGACAACAGTTTTACGCTAGAAAAATGGCGGTCTCAGTGTTGTCTAGAAAAAGGTGATATTTTGGTGAATTTTGAGTGGATTTCTGATCATGGTGAGTTTGTCTATGGAAGTTCTCAAGCTGTGGTGCAGGCGTAAAAGTCGTAAAAGTCAAAATCAGTTACAAAGGCAGGAATCCCGTCTGAAAACACCACAGCTATGGACCCACAGCTATCAAACCTCCTGCAAGCTGTAGTCCATGAGAGGAACCTAATAACACAAATATCCTCAACTATTTCAGCAACATTAAAATGATGAGGCTGGTTTCATAATAGGGCTTTTTACTGATCAACTTACGAGCGTAAGTTCAGAAATGAACAGCGCCCTCCAGAGACAAAAACGCAAACATTAATGTCATTTGGTGCTGTACCTTTAGAAATAGTATTTTGAAAAAGTATTTGCATGTATTTTGTATCCATACATTTTTACGTACATGTAAACTGCATCTTTTATTGCACTGTTTTGTTTTAGTTTTTCTATCAATAGAACCTTTGTGGTGGTTTATGAGCAAGATTTCAATACCATGATTTCATAAGGCTTACTTTTACCAGTAAAGCTCATCTTTTTACAGATGATGGATGACAGGGTAATGCCCTATCCACCAAATCTGGACGAAGTCTTAATTTGTAAATGGTCTTTTTCCATACTCATAGATGGTCGTGTTACAACCACAAACACCATTTCACCTGCAATCAGAGCCTCAGAGGTGTTCCAGGAGAGATGATTATCAGCGAGTACTGGTATGTATCTCAGCAAAAGAATTTTAAGAAATTTTTCCTGAAACTAAGTATTCATTTAACTTTGCTTCATTATGCTGACCTTTAAGCTGTGACTTGCATCTCGCAGCTGTTGACATATTTATGTCTCAAAGTCTATATCTAGAGAGCTCTTCTCATGTATAATACTGAAATTTTAGGGTCGGATAGCGCCCTCACACGGCTGAATTTTTCAATTGATTGAAATGTGTGCATACACAAATGAGTTTACATTAAAGTAATGTGACTGAATTATTTGTATGTTTGTTTGTATGCTTACATTTGTTTGTATGAGAAATTATCAGAGAGATATATCAGACTGATTACTGAAGACATCTTTCAGTTTCATCTACAGTTGTGGATAGTTGTGGCCATAGTTAAAATGTCAACATCATCCATCATATTGGCTGTGTTTATATTTAGTTCCAGCACGTGAAAGTGATCAGATGTTAGCTACATGCAGATTAGAAATCATACAAGTATTTGTATTTGAAAATAGATAAGCCAATAAGTAATCATAATTTTGGCAAATTTGCATGGAGTCATTCTTGGAAACAAAAAATTTGAAAGCTATAAAATTGAGTAAAAATCTTGTATTTTGTATGTAACTGTGATTAATTTTAAGGTATTTTACCGTTTCTCATTGTTTGCTTTTCACAAGATGATCATTAACTGACACAGAGATACCAAATAATGCAATCAGGATTCGTACGTGCTCAGAGTGCATTCGCTGTCACTGGTTACTTTCAAAAGAGTGGACAAAACTGCAAAAATGTGAAACAATGGCACAGAAATGGAGTCTGGACACAACATTACACACATCAAATGACTCTAATAGTTCCACTCACTATACATGCATGACTGCAGCATGTACAAATGGTAGCTGAAAATAATCTGACAGACAGAATAATAATATTTCATGTCAATATTCTTTATTTCAGAATCATGCTTCCTTGCCTGAGAAGACAAATAACAAATCATTACATGGATACTGGATTTTGATGAAATAACCAGCTGATTTTGTTATCTTCACAGCCTTTATGGTCCACAATGTGCTACTTCATTTCTAGCCTGTACTCAACCTCTATGAACTTGTTGCTAGTACAAACAGACTGCCTGACATTCCATTCCATTTGATACCACAATAACTCAATGCCCATCTGTAGTTTTACTACATCTGTCTAATATTAACATACCAAAATGACCCTGAATACAATTCACATATTTTGAACTTTTGTACTTTTTGTTGTATGTGTGACTCCAAGAAGCTTGACAGCTGACTTGCAGTGTGTTTGCAAGGTTATGATATCTGATTGGTTCATTGTCACTATTCACAGCAACTTAGGGAGTTTATTTGTATTATTCAATTAAAATGGTAAGATTCTGCCAACCAATTATAACAGCTTCCAAATCGCTGCAAGTTGGCCAAAGCTTGATGGAAAGGTTTTTGATTCAATTAATAACTTAAATCTCCATTAAAATTATTATTCCGTCATAACATATATTTATCATCATTTCTACTTCATTAAATCCAAAGTCCCTGATCTTTTATCCTACAAAGTCAAACACAAAATAAAGTTTAACTTAAATTTAAAATGATATTGATAGTAAAGTTGTTTTCCTTAAGGCACTTCTTTGATGATATGTCACTGACTGATCTTGTATTCCACAAAACAAGGGAAATCAGTTCCTGAGTTAAGTCAAATCTCAGACACTCTAAACAAGAGTCTATGATATGTCGGGTGAATACACTTTTGTGAGACTTCAACTTTCTGTCCTTTTTTTGTCAGGAAAGTACCCTGATTAAATGTTGAGTTGATAAAAGTACATCATTTACATTTCAGAATATGTTGAATAATAGTGTAATTTACAGTATTTACATGAAAACTGTTACTTCAGTGGTCAAGAGATTGTCATTTGATGTGTTACAGAAAGATAAGAGAATTGTCATTTATATTACAGACAGCTTTTATATTGTAATCATAAAGTATACCCAGTGAGTACCATAACAACTTGAACCAAGTTCTAATTTTACTCTTCTAATACAAGTAATACCTGTATAGTCTGTCTGAACGAAACGTTTACTTTGAAGATAATGATATGTAATTTTAAATCCAGTCTCTTTGACTTAAAATACATATCTGCTTTGCTTTCAGATAAATAAACAGATGACAGTAGGTGTGAGATACAGCCTATAAAACCTATCTTTGTTGTATCATTACAGTACTGAATGAAAACAGTGACCATAAACAAAGAAGACTGTATCATTTCATCATGATATTGCCTTGTTCATTAGATTCTTTGGAAAGGGTTTTACCAAAGCTTTGTGTGGTGATTCAAAAAATAATACATGGGCATATGTGTAAACTGATTTTTTTAAATGTACAGTTCATAAAAGATGACAAATTTAATTTGCAGACTGTAAATAAGTATCGGTAAATAAAATAGATGCCTTGTCAGTGAAGAAAACTAATGCATCTGCGTATGTGCAAATTGTCTTTTGCAAAGTGACCAACAAAAGTCCCTAAAATCCACTGCGATGTTATGATTTCCCTGGAAAATGGGGGAAGTTTGATCAGTGTTTTACCAAGTCGGTAACTACACCTGTTGTGTACTGTTTGTAATACTAAATGTCCCTGTAAAATTCTGCATTGGATGAAAACATGGCATGTATGTGTAGGATGGGCTTGAACAAAATGAATGTAAAGTAGGTATTTATCAACGTACATGCCCTTGTTGAAAAAACTTTCAATACCAAATGGTTGGTTCTATGTCTCAGAATTGTATTCTTAACTTCAAATCACAAAACAGTTATAATTACTGCCATGAAACATCACTTTAAAAAGTTTGCACAGATGAAAAAGTTGACGAAGATTAAATGTACATAGCAACTAGCACACAAGCTGATTGCAAAGATAAAACACTGCTGAAGGTTCCTCAACTGTTCTGAGAGGGAAACTGAAACATAACATGGATTGGATATTGATGAGGACTTACTAACTTTGGTGTATAAATCTTTATGGCTGGAAAGTATGTTAAAAATCTCAACCAAGATTGTTGTCATGATCTTAACTGTTGTATAAAGAAAGCCCAAGGTAGATTACATTGCACTGAAATTATTGAAAAACTGTAAAACCCAACAGCCCATCAATACTGACTGTATTGATATAAAGCTTAAAATAAATTAAATTTCTGCATGCTTTGTATACAATATTTGAAAATTACAGCCATGCTGTACAAGGGTGACTCTGGAGGATGTTGGATACTTAGAAGCCTTGCCCTGAAAACAGTTAAAGAATGTGAACAAACACAAAGATTAAATACATTATGTACAAAAATAAATAAATATTTTAGTGATAAAACCTATTTTATCTGGTCTGGAGAGATGAAGATGTTAAAATAAATATTGATGATAAAAATTGCACACCAAGTGTTATTTCTATGGTTGATCTCTAATAATCATGACAGCTTTTTGCCATACAAATTTCTGCGAGAGCTTTTGCCAGCTTAATGAGTTAGTGGGTGTGTGTGTGTCAATATGTACTGACTGATAACAGTGAATTTTAAATTTGACGCCTTAACCAAGCATGGCCAGTGATTGGACAGAAACGCCATTCCACTTATCACGAACACCCCTACCAAGTGTAACATTTTTTTCATCGGGTCCTAAACGCTATTTTTAGTGCAACTTCAGACGTGAGCTGAGCACAATCACCTAAGTTTTCTAGACAAAGCATAAAGAAAATTTTCACCGGCGCTTGTCGCATGACTATGCTTTCTCAAAGAAGCAGGTCTTTAGTCAAGATTTCAAAACTTCAGTACTTGATGCTGACCGAATATGACTAGAAAGTCTGTTCATCTGTGCAATCGTAGCTCTCATTTTCCCGGACGAATATGGATTGCAACGGGAAAACCCCAAGTAATGCAACGGAAAAAGAGTTTTTCCGTCGCAACGTACGCGAGCTATGGCTGCTGCTACAGCGACATATGAGAAAGAACGATCATCATAATTTGAGTCTTGTTGGTTGAGTTTTAGGAGAAACTTCGTCTCTTGAACGGAGAGATCTGAATTCTGGTTTATGAAATCGAAAACTTTAGTGTATACACAGTCCATCATAACAGACTGGTCTGTAACAGTGTAATACTGTCAGTAAAATTGTCTCGGGTTTATTGGAAGAGAATGGAGAAAATTGAGACATGATTCTTGAAGTTGACCGGCAATGTTAGCAGTGAGTTGAGTTTTCTGTTTGTCTGTGAAAAAGTCAGCATATTAAAATTAGACTACAATATATCGAAATTGGACCTATCTCACATGGCTACACTAGGCTTACATTCGATAAAAGATTAGAACAGTTAACCGCCGGCTAAGTACAAAGCTTGGATCGAGGTACGGGCGGAACAAAACCTTGTCCTGGGAACGCAGGCGCTTAAAAAGGCAAAATTGGTCAGTTTTGTTTTAGTGTTATGTCCCCTTGGCCAAAATGTTCTGCACCTGTGAATGCCGGACCCTAGTCCATAACAGAGCAGAAAACATCAAAACAGTTTTGTATATAGTCATTCAAGTCACTTGAACTGGACCATTGACTCATGTCATACCATCGTACCGATCGACACGATCACAAGCGCAGCACTCGTCGCTGGCGTGTAATGCACACCATTCAATGTTAGCTTAGAGCGTACGGACAAACGCGAGCGCGTTCATGTATGGCCGTAGTTTGAGGGACTGTGGGCTTAAATACTCGAGATTATCGTGTGTCGCAACGCATTTCTTTTCATTTTCGACCAAAAATGGTGACTTTGGTAGTTTACAACATAACATGCACTTTTAATAGTTTGCTAGTATCCGTTTCAACTCAATGGACAATGGACACATCATTTGGTGTCGCCGTTCTCAACTATCGAAAAATCCAATCATTGTCGACTGACCAGGTGGGAGTGCAGAGAAATACTTAGAAGAGCCAAGTGTAGAATTTGGGACCTAGAGGAGATAATTTGTTTGCGTTTCTACCAGCCTTATCCGAAGCATTCTTTGTAGTTTTATCGCCCTCGTTCACGCTGAATATTCATAGACGTGGGCACTATCCGGCTCTCGGGGCTTGAACCGGATAGTGCCCATGTCAAAATTTGTATGGCCAAAAGCTGGAATGATGTTCATGTACATGTACGTTCATAAACTTTAATGGAACGGCTTTTCTGATACCTTGTAGTTTGATGATCAACAAGCTATCATGGGTCAATGGGTCAAAGGAACACATTTTGTCAAATGAATCTGTGAGGGCGCTATGTTTGGAACTGAGAGTATCAATTTTGTGATAATGACACAGCATTTATACACGGTCACTCTACAACACGTGGAGTGACTGTGATTTATGCAATCACCTGTCTATGGATTTTGATGCACTGTGAATGTTGATGGGTGGCTTCAATATTTATTGCTACATGACTGCTATTTTTGGAAAGAAATGTAAAGAAAGCATTGGAGTACCTTTTAGCTATCTCTAGTGTTTTGATTAACTATTAGGTCTAATGACAGCGTCATTAGCATTTATATCACCCAAAATCTACCTGTCATGGTTGGGGACGAGCAAAATATGCTAATCCTTGATGGTGACGCATAATGTACTCAATGCTTATGAAATACATAATGTACATGATATGATCATACCGGTATATAAATGCAATATTTATGATTGTTATTGGACTTCACGTCACAATAGATTTTCTGTGATAGGTGTACATCAATGACAAACTAGTGTTCCATCAACTGAGTATTACACTGCTTTCGGGTAAAAACAAGTTGACCGCTCATACTGAAAAAATGGGAAATTTATTTGAAGAAAATCCACCAGGCCCCAGTGCAATACTGAGATGATATATAACTCTAAGTGTATTATGAAGTAAATGAGGAAATTTGGAAATTGTAACTTAATAGTCCAAGATATAATTATGTCATGTTACATTTATGTTATGGAACTCAAATAAAAAGTGTTAAAAAAAATTTTAAAATCAAAATGAAAAAACGTGTCAGCAACTATTATCAGAATTGTAAAGATATAACTTTCAAGTCACATGTAATACAGGAAAAAGTACAAATTTTATGATATGCTTGATAATGTACTCTGTATTGACACCTGTTTTCTTACCATTTCAAAATCAACACTGGCAGTTTCAAAGTGTTACTGTACAAAAGGGAAGACACAGGCATTTACACAGAAATAAAGAAAATCTAATAAACACATAAGAGTTGCATTGAAGGAAGAAAACATGCACCTAAGGGACAGATATTTGTACTCTCAAACTTTTACTATATTCTTTTGGTCGACCATATTGAAACTATAATGGAATAAATTGAGTTTTCACTGGGTTTATATATTTTTGTGAAAGTTGGGAATGTTATTTTCCCCATGAAGATAACACAGGGATGGTGGCCATTTTGAATGTCAACTATCGGTCAATATTGAGTGATTTGTTGCGTTATCCTAAATTTGCATGGCGATGCCCAATTGTTACTCTTGATTTGGAAAGAGAATGGACGAAAGTTGCTTGAGTAAAGTTTGAGCAACACATTTACAATTATGCTCAACGGAAGTAGACGATGAGATTAAATGATACCTTACTCAATTACTAATTTACATCAGACACTTTATTTCTAAAACTACACTAGTACCTCACAATATTGCTTGCGAGCGGCAAGTTCTCAGAGACAAGAATAACAAATACCAGACCTATAAATGATTCCTTAACATAACAGTCGCTTGCCTGCTTCTCTGCCGACATGAGTGCCTTATCTCTTTCCACTGGTTTATTGCCGTAATCTTATACCACGATACTAATTACACAGCGACAAAAAGACAACTGTAAGTTGGCTGAAGCATGAAGTAACATATGTGCCTCTCAAAGAGATAATAAAAGGCAAATAATGAAACATCTTCATCATTCATGAATCAAACGTTTTGTCTGAAAAGCTCTTGCAAAGATATCTTGAGACAGACAATAATTATATGGTTTCTCTGGTTTGGCGAGTAAATCTTGTAGAGGATTATACAAATCTGTAATTGACCCTCATCAATTTTGAGCCATTGAATAACAGATAGACAAAGTCTCATTGATTGGATATAATAAACACAAAACGTTAAACATCCCAATCAAATGTACTTGGAAGAGTATGCATGAGAATAGTTGCACCACTGTTTGACTGCTAGAAGAGATACACAGAACAGTGGACACACAGACAGTATTTCACATTAATCATCAGTAGCTTAGAATTGTAAAGTTGGCGATATGGTACATAGCTAGAGACCCCCATGCGTGATAACATTGCCAAATTAAGTCAGTTATATCAAATGTGTTTGTCCACACTTATCTTCACTCTAGCACAAATTACAGAGTGGCAGTTGATTGTAACATTTTCACCACCATGGTTTGGCAAAATACCCATTGTTATCAATCGTAAGTGTGGACCTGTTTTACAAAGAATTAGGGGGGTTAGGTCGAGGCATTTTCATACAAAGAATTAGGGGTAATCTGTTTTAAGGCATTTTAGTGTCAAAGAAAATGAAAATTGGCAAAAGCAGAAGTCATGATTTTAAAGATTGAAAAATCCAATCTACTTGACACTTACTGAGCAGTGTCTCAACAATGTCGGCCGGTCTACCCCTGGCGATGACGTTCATTTCAGCAAGAACTACAGTTGTCTTTTTGTCGCTGTGTAATTAGTATCGTGGTATAAGATTACGGCAATAAACCAGTGGAAAGAGATAAGGCACTCATGTCGGCAGAGAAGCAGGCAAGCGACTGTTATGTTAAGGAATCATTTAGGTCTGGTATTTGTTATTCTTGTCTTTGAGAACTTGCCGCTCGCAAGCAATATTGTGAGGTACTAGTGTAGTTTTAGAAATAAAGTGTCTGATGTAAATTAGTAATTGAGTAAGGTATCATTTAATCTCATCGTCTACTTTCCGTTGAGCATAACTGTAAGTCTTCCATTTTTGAGGTGCTAACTACCTAAAATTTATGCTTTTAAAAAAAATCATTTCCATAGACATCAAAGGAATTCTGTCACTTGTGTCCAGCATTGCCCATCATTGACTTTCATTTGGGTGGCCAAGTTGAAACAATGTATCAACCAATACAGTGTATTGTGTGTCCATAAGTAAACATGGCTGACACACCTCTTTCTCCCATATATGGATATATGCAAATTTGCAGCTTCTTTGATTCAGATGTAAATGATTGCCTTTCAAATTCCTATTGGGAAAAAAAAGAAAAAAGTCAGAGAACAGCTCATTACTGAAAGTAAAAATAAACTGATGAAATTTGACCATGGAAATATACTACGAACTGAATCTTACATTTCATTCTAAGTTCTGACTTTCATATCATACCATTATAACCAATATCAAAACTATAAAGAATAGCAATGTCTATGACTGTTTTTAAGCCGCTACAAAACTTTGCAAAAATTTCCACATAACTAACCTGAATAGATCTGCCTTTGGTTTCGATGGGGAGTGTAATGGACAGAATAGAGGCCAGTAGACATACACCAGCATATAGGATCATTGCAGATCTGATTGAATATGTCAGTAAAACCTGCAACAGGAAAGAATAATACCATGAGATGTTCACTGGTACATGAAATAAAATTCAATATGTATTCATCAGAACAATGGTTGGTATTCAGAACCAAAAATGAGTGTACCCGCTCAGCACTACTGTTGGGTGTACCTGCTCAAATTTGCTGTTGGAGGCAAGAATGGCAGAAGACTATTTGTAGCTGTTTAACATTTGCAGAAGACCATACTGTTTTATCTGGATGTAAGTTGATTAGCTTTAAACCATAGACCTTTGATGGTTTGTGCTTTAACAATGAAAGACAAGATGCTTCTATAAGTATAGCTTTTCAGTCATGGTATACAAATGTGTATAATGGCAAAAAATAAAATGTGCAGTTTTAAGACTGTTTTTCGGTAAATGTTAGGTAATTTGTTTCGCTAGTTCCAAAATTAGCGCGATCACTCCTGATATTTATGCTTGATTTGGTAAGAGAATGGCCACGGTTGAAAGTTTCATTAAAGAAACTTTGAGCCACAGTTAAAGTCTTTCACTTTCAAAGCACATGGTACTTCAAGTTTCCTCAGTGCTATAGCTAAGCAATGCACTACATCTAATGACAGTATACCATGAGATTTTGACCAGTTCATGACACAATGTGCGCAAGCAATAGCCAGTGCATATATAGAGTGAACTGGTCACATTCAAGTGGTTTGACCATTGCTGAGATGGTTGACAGCTATATTAGACCGTAATATTAAACTTTAAAAAGGTAAAAAAATTTTCTCCAGCTGATAGCTCATGCCTGTTCAAACTGGGCTATATTGCAAATATGGCAGAGATATTTTCAAGTCTTGACCAATCAGATTACAGTATTTGCCCCATCAATATACTGGTATGATATAATTGTGCTTTGGATGTAATAACCAAAAGTAAAATTCCAACTGACCTGAGCAACAAATGGCGTAATCATTGCACCAACCCGAGCAATTGCACTGCCTGAACCAAGTCCTAATGCTCGAACTGTAGTTGGATAAACCTCCACTGTGTAGAGATATACTATATTGAAAATACCACTGGTACATGCCCTCACAGCAAACACAGTTATTGTGAGTACCAACCTGAATATGAAGAACACAGTATTTATGGTAAAAAGAGTACTTTAGGGCAGAATGAACAGAATTAACAGTTATTGAAAGTGCTCAAGAACCAACTTGTTCAAAATGACATTTTCTGTGTATAGTGAGTGACTACACATTGGAACTATACTAAAAATTTCTATTAGATTTATTCATTCATTTTTAAAAGATTTGACAGTGTTGAACAAACAATCAATTTAAACACACATGTATATTGTTCAATTACAAAAATTTCATGCTTTTAAAATAGGCAACGAAAAGTCAGACGCTCTTTTCTACACTGCAATGGAAAATACCCTCTAATTACAACCTGTAGATTTTTCCAGCTGGATCGATGTGCCAGCAAGAGCTTCAAGTGGCAACTATCACCAGTAGTACAACATTCTGGTAATGTTAATATACGCCTCCTTTGTGAATTTAACCAATTGTCACCGGGGCATACATTGACTACATTTTAACAAACTGAAGTTGAAAGATTAAACTGACCCTAACAAAATGCATGAAAAAATTCTGATTGTACAGGAGCATACCTTGTAGAGCAGACAAGGATTAATCCATTGCCGATTGCTGAGACTACAAAGTACAGGCATAGTAGTCTGGTACGACCTATAACGTCTGGCAGTATCATATTTATTGGTATTGCTGTTAAAAGAAATAAATGATATTTTCATCACTACTGTCAAACAAAATGTAAGTTCAAGGACTATTAAGATGACCACGAGAGATAAATTGAAAAATCTACATCATTGACAAAAGAAATATACTGTACAGCATTATACTGTGCTTGTATTCATGCAAAATGTCACCTTTAACATTATTGCTAGGTCAAGGGTCAGATTTACCATGACATTATTTTATGCTGGACATGTGGACCTAGACTCTTTCACAGCCCCTCGCCGGCGCACTGGCTATGCCTCAGACCATAATACCGCCCTCAGTGGGCCGGTGAAGCCAAGTTCTGCTATGCTATAGTCTGGCTGGCTCATTGAGCCTTGCTTCCTAGAAAGGTCGTTGAGGGCGCATCACCACATGGTTGAGGATAGAAGCTGCTTAGCGAACGAGAGACTGTGAAAGAGTCTAATGTAGATTATGATCAACACTGTCACATGATGGATTTTACCTGTTTGCATTTCTTGTTACTGATATGAAAATTATCTATGGGCACACTATATTCAATTTGTAAATTGCAGACAGGATAATTCTGAAATCTCAACTGACTTAAATACTGAAAGAAATGCTTTTAGTCTAAGCCTGTTAAGTGACAAGGTTTTCACAAAATTATGCATATTATTAATATCTTTAAGGATCATCATTTTTACATTTGATGCCACGTCCACAAAACGTTCACTACAAATCTCTCTTACCTAATAATTCACCTAAAGTTGTAAAAATCAGCGTTAGATAATCACTTTTGGTCAACAGCTGGCAATAACACACATCCTCTGACAAGCTGTCCTGGTTCCATTTCTCCATGGCACCACACACACTGTCAAACTCCAGGATCTCTGAGCTGATAAGCACCAGGCCGTAGTAACCAAAAGCAGCACTGAACCAAAGATACCACAGCTGTAGTGTGGTCCTGAGGTAGTCTGATGTAAAGAGATCTTGGATTTTTCCTCGGGGAACCTGAAGATAAGACAACAATGGGATGTGATAGTCTTGGTAAATTGTCAATTGACAATGAATCCATGAATGACCAAAAAATGCTGTTTTAAAAACAACTATCACTTTTAATGAAACAAAGTTTCCCAAGAGCTAGCTGTATCTACTCAAAAGCGTGACGGTATGCCAAAATCTACAGAATCAGATGGAAAACAGCACATAGTCTGGTCACAGATGTCTTCTAGGAACATACAAAGTGTCTATTATCCCTTTTCTGAACACAAAAAATGTACACTGTTGGCATTGCATTGTACATTGACATCACATAGCATAGGTCATATCTTACAAATCTTACAATAAAAGGAAACCACACATGTATATACAACAACCAATAGAGTGGATATCAAAGATGGAGTCACAGATACGACAGTCAGCATGGGAGATTGGGAAGAAGTACCGTAGTCAAATCTATTGCAAAGATATACAACTTTGGCGACATTTGCAAAATGAAATTTATTATACTCCCAACCAATACTTAGTAAACACTAATTGATGGTATATTTGCTTTGAGACTCAAATAAAAGTATTTTCAAAGTGTTAGGCTGTTGAAAATTGTTTTTAAAGTTCAGCACAAGAGTTATGCTGATAAACTTTAAAGCGCAGTGGTCGTCGCGCTGCGCGTGCGTGATTTTTTTGTTGATAAACATACATTTTTGTAAACATAAGTCTTCTCAACTTCAATAGGAGTGAGATGGGAGCAGTCCCCCACTTTTTAAGGCCTTTGTAAGACTCAACATCATGCAATAGTAAAATATTAAGATCGGAAACGAACTTCAGTGGTGTATTTCTATCTATAAACTCGTGTAGAGCTACGAACATTGAGACACTACACTCAGCACATTATGTCGCTGAGTTTACTGCATGCAGACACAGTGAACAAAAAGCTTTGATCGCGCGCGATCACGCTTGTTGTACACAATGCTATGTACAGTACAGTGAAAATACATAACTAAAATGATCAACATTGCCTATATATGTAGACCAGCAACAAGCACAATGCCTAACACAAAAATTACACTCAAGACCATGATCGGCAAGCCAGAGCAGGACACGTGAGATGTTGTTGGGAGACGGTCACCGCGTTGACGTACACGGATATAGAGAATCCGGTCCCACAACGTACCGGCCCGCTACGACTTGGCCCACAACCAACTATTGATCACCATATGTCTTACTTCTCCTAGTATTATGTGGTAAGAAATAGTAAAATGACAGGAAACAATAAACAAATCGAGCGGGTTTTCGCGGCATTTGGCAGGGAAATTGCACGGCTACACCATGCATAGACGTATCGAGAGATCCTGTGCCCCGGTCCTGTGCACGGTCATGGCAGTGATCCAACCACTAGCTGGTGTAGGCCTACCGGTGCTGGGCAAACTTCGTTGTTGTACCTCCTGATTGCCGGGTAGGTCTGAATCCTCTTTCAAGTGAGATAACCCCCACATAACAAGAAGACCTATGAAAGGTCCTTCGCTTGACTTGATACCTGTACTCGGAATTCTCGTTTGCACCCCCAAACGGGGTAAACTTTGTAGTTGAGTTGGATTCTCCACAGCCGAGTGTAGCACGTCATATACCCGGTTTGACACGGACGTTCATACAGACCACGGAATGGAACAGATGCAGAGATGTTTCTTGGTGCAGCGGGCATTGCTCTGCGAACTGTAGATTTCTGTAGTTTGGGTTGTTGTCTTTGTACTCCTGTCGGGCCTCTTGAAATGAAAGCTCTCGTCCTTGCTAGCGATGTCGAAAACTAGAGCCCGGTCGTTGATAGTCTGTTGGCGTATACATGCGTACGTCTAGCTCTATGGGCTCTCGAGCGATAACAGTAGCCGAGCCCCATTCAACTGATTCAAGAAAATCATGAGCAAATGTGATCTCATCCAGCGTGCAATCATTGTTCAATATTCAGCAGATATTTAACTTAGATTAATTGACCTTTCATTGCGTTTTACATTTGGTTAGTTGATATGCATGTGACAGATCAGCCGCCATTCTAACAAGCGGTAATATCACAAACATTACAATCAACCCGTAGCATGTGCGGCGTTCTTGGATTTGTTTACAACAGAGGGGGACCCCCTCAGGAGGATGCGCAGCGCGACGACCACTGCGCTTTAACTACACTCTGTATATGTACCTCCTTTGATTTGACCAGTTCTCCAGGTGGCATTTGAATGCCATTTGTTCTGGCAATCTTTTCCAGAGTTTCCAGAGCTTTTTCTTGTTTTCCAGCAGCTATGTTATATCTGACTGACTCAGGCACATACTGTAATCGAAGTAAAGAAAACATTTTATTAATACATGTATGTATATCTACGTATGACAACCAGGTAAAAGTGTTCATGAAATTTACATAAGCTAATCTTAAACCTACATGCTCCACCATACTTTCATTCATGGACGCAAAACTTGTATTTCTTGGAAAGAAAGGTCTTACATAAAGGAAGAATATGACTTGGATACTGCAAGTATTTTTTATTCAGTTGTTTCGACACTGAAGCGGGCAAATTTTATTTTTCTGGGGTTCATAAAATTGTCATTGAGCTGTCATTGATAAAACCTTTTCATTTTATAATTCTTCATTTTCAAGAGTAAGTGCAGCATATGGTGATGAAACACTATTTCTGTCAGTTATAAAGCAGATGATACACGTAAGATCAAGCTCTATATATTATATCTCTATATATATGAAATGCAAGTAAGCCCAGGTTGCAGTTTTTCAGAGTTTTGGTTACAGGTAATTCACACCTCAAAAGTGAATACTTATACTTTTGTTGAGCAAAAGTGTAAGTATTTCACTTTCCTAAATACAAATTTTCAACCATTCTCTTGCCAAATCAAGATTTTTGAGAGTTACATTGCAAAGCTTGGTAATACAGAGAAACAAATTAACTGACATTTAGTGATTTTTGAAATTTAAAAATATCCACTATCCGTACATAATTCTATGAGGAAAATAAAAAATTTTGACTTTCGAAAAAACTGAGACGGCAAACATTTTTCTTGCTCCAAGACTTTTAAAATGAACACCTACAAATGATTGATCAGAGAAGGATTGTAAAAATTTGAGTCTCCCAATATCTGTCCCTGTGGTGCATTCTACCTTTAATAATACATCAAGAATAATGGTGAGTTTCAGGAGTTTTGTTTTGATCAATATTACATTTGGAGAGGAATGAGTTCAGTGCTGACTTTATCTGCTGGCTGGAAGATCATGTAGAAATCTTGTGTTTTAAAATTCAATATAACGAATGAAAAGCAAAATTACAAGAATGACAGAAGTGAGATTGTCAATGGTACTGCAGAAATCCCGACAAGATACCTCCATCCAAGTGATGGAATGATTAGGTATGCCATGAACACTTCAAAACATGTCCCTAATGCCCAAAACACCTGAAACACAAAAAGATGATTATTTCTTAGAGTTCCATCAAAGAAAGAGATTCAAGTTTATGTGATATATTTCAGTCCAAAGTAAAAAGTTAACAATATAAGAATTAGTTAAGCTTCCATTGAAATGTAAACAGAAATTGATTGAATAAATCAGGTTTACAAAACAAAACTCTTTTAGATTTTTTTTGTCAATTAAAGCTGAAATTTTTGATCATTTTAGTTTTTTGTTCCACCAAACAAAAACATTTCTTACTCTTTTTCCTAAAATATGTTGCAATACAAAGTAAAAACCTCTACAATATCACACATTACTAACTATTTACAATTTTTAGTTGATAACCAAATTCCAGTCAAAAACCCGTCATCAACACAATAACACCAAACAATACATTACGCATGTAAACACTGTGTTGACATTAAGTCAAATCATCATTCATTTCAACATGATTTTAGGATTAGAATAGAATATATTTTACTGATAGAACCTAAATGGTGGAAAATACATGTACTGACTTAAATATTGCTTATGAAGCTTACAGTACATCAATGTTGCACCTAATACAAAAGCTACACATTGCACTGCGCTGTGATGTACAATTATGATTATCTTACCTGAAATGATCCTAATAACTTGGCTCTCTGCTTGGAAGGCAAAAATTCTGACAGGGCTGTAAATCTGTACATTAAAAAGATGCACATTATGAATATCACCTGATATGCTATTTTTTTATTACACTTAATATGTGGCTGTCACATGTCTTATTTGAATGTTTCAAAAAGTGAGCAGTTAATAATTAATACCAGTAATATACCAGCAGCTCTGGCTTATAGTGTATAGGTATTTATTTCATAGTCGCTGAGATATGGTATTAGCTGCATCTCACTCACAAGTCTTCCTGCAAGTGTGCAAAACTCATATGAAGACTTTTGAGTGAGACACAGCTTATAAGCACAGTGCAACAAGTGAGACAGAGATTCCCAGAAAGAATTAAACGGGAAAAAAACAGGACCATGGGCGCACAGTAGGGAGATTACTGATGACGCAGTGATTTGCATACACTGGGCGAGAGTTTTTTAATTCTCACAGCATCGCTTTGACCGTATGATGAATTTGAATAATCATGATGGGCACTTTGTAACATATGCAAGATAGGGGTCAAATGGTCGTACAGGGAACACATTCTGAAACATATGCATTCTACGACAAAAAACGGAACATTTTTTCAGTTTATTTTTTAATCAAGTGTAGTCGCTATGTATTCACAGACATCATATGCAAGATTTGATGGCAATGAACGCCTGAAATATGGCAAAATTTGGGATTCTGGGACCAAAGACAGCACATCCGATCAGTTGCGTGGCTTTTTTACATTTGCATAGATTTACAAAACATAGGGCCAAAGTCCTGAAGCTACTATAGACATGGATACAAAATTAAGTATTTCCTTACTGTATGAATTATCTCACTAAGGTCATCCTACGGACAAGTAAACTAAATATTAAAGCTGTCTGACCAGCGGTTTTGAAAGAACAAGCAACTCAACAGTTGACAGAGCTCTGTTGAGTTATGTAGAGAATAACCTTTTGTGACACATGTATTGATGAAGAAGGTGGATATCTTTGATTAACATTGTGAGTTCTGTTTAATAAGTTGAGACTGTACATACTCAGAGAAAGCACACTGAAGAGACAAAGGTTTGAAACTTAAGAAGTTCAAGGTCATCAAAAGCATTATAAGGAATCATGTTACACTTTCATTGCACTGTTTACACAGATTGCATAATTGCTATAAATAGCACATGAGGAATCTTTATACAGCCCAGCTTTACCATAAAAACCCTATCACTTTGACCACTCTATTTTTTTCCTCAAAAAGTAATTTTATTTTATCCTTACCAAGTCAACCATAAATGGAAATTAGAACTTTCTCTATCTCTATCTCTATCTCTATCTCTATTGACTATTTTGAGCAATTTCTTTTAGATAAAATACAGGGCACAATAAATGACGGTTCAGAATATGTCAAAGTTGGGATTCAGGAAAGTTGCCTTTACATGTTTTAATCCTCCAAGATGGTAAGCATTTCACTATGAAACTGTCAAAAAAAGTTGAACTTTCTGATAATTCTACACTAAAATTATTTGGCTTTGATGATTTCCTAATTAATTCAATTATTTAATTATTTTTTTCTGGGTGAATTGATAGGGTTTATACAGTACAAGAATTACATACAATGTAAGTCAAATTTTGACCAAAAATGACAAAAAAATTCCTTAAAAATACAGATTTGCATATTTCATCACAATTTGAACAAGTCTAAGTTGGGTTACCCCTAGGGACCTGTATACCAAATAACAAAGCTGTCTGACCAGCGGTTATGAAGAAGAAGATTTTTTACCAAAAACACCTTTTTTGGCATTGATTTGCCTATTTTCAACAATATCAAAAAATTAAAAAAAAAGTTTCTCAAAATCGTATTTTTCATCTACACAACAAATATCAAATCAGTAAGTACTGCGGTTCTCAAGATATTTTAGTGGACGGACGCCTCACAAACGGACATACATACATACATACATACATACATACATACATACATACATACATACATACAGACTGACGACGGACGCCGACGGATACCCATCCCAATAGCTTCTATAGACTATAGTCTATAGTAGCTAAAAACGGTACCGGCTTTTATAGGGAAGTTCCTGTTTAATCTCTTAGTAATTAAGTTCTATGGCAGATTGGATATGCGCATTAGTATTGAAATATGACAGTCTTTTTCTCAAATGTTGATTGACACCATTCCTGGCTTAAGTCACAACAACAACACTAAATTTGTCACTTTGGGTCAATCTTGACAGTTGTATATGCAGCATGCTAGCCAGCATGCCCTCTCAGCAGATAATGATGTGCCACAATGTAAATGAATTGCCTTTTTGGTTATAACAAGTAAAGTCTGAAGCTGATGCAAAGATATTTCCACAAATTAACACAAAGTTTTCAGAAATACATGTTTGTAAGAGGGCGCACTGATGCTAGCCAAGTCTGCTTACCCATTCTGAACAACTGGTCAGAATGGGTAAGCTCCTGCACAAAGGTTCAAGCTGACCTGATCCTCTTTGTCATTTTTGTCCTTGCTTCTTGGACCTGGTATTTTCGTTGAATGATACAAATTATTGAATTTGTTTTGACGTCATATTGTGAATTATACAATATACCCATTCGATGACTACTATACACATATGTCTGATATCACATATGTGCCACAAATGTGTATTCATCAGAGAAATATTTATTAAGGTCAAAGTTCACTCACCCCTGTGGAGCTCCACCTATACCAAATCCGACAAGAAACCGCAGAAAGAGCAGCCAAAAAAAAGTTGGACTTAAGGCTGTCATGTAACCATAGTAACATATCCAAACTGCTACAAGTATCAGTATCTGTAACAAGGAAAGATAGAAAACATGAAATGTAAATATGTTTCTTATTTAGTATTTGATTTTAATGAACTATCTTTACATGTGTTCTGTATAGTATATTTTTATCACAATATGTTTGAAGGGTGCCATGATACTGAAGTACAATTGCAATGCCAGGTAACAATTAGGAAAATGCATTGATTGGCCAAATTAAGGGAAAATTTAGACAGCTGGGAAACACCTAGACAGTAGGAGAAGTTTCTTGATATCCTTTCAGATGTTCTCTTATTTTGTTTTACTTTGATTTGCCAAGGAACCTTTAAGAAAAAGGACTGAGTAACCTGGTCATATTTGCAGTATTTTCACAGAGTGCATGATTGCTGGTATCCCCCTGTCCCATTTAAACAAAGTCCCCTTTTACGTAAATAAACACAAACACACCCCATGTCCCTCTCTACAAAGAGATCTTTAGGTATTGAAAGTGGCATTGCAATACTGTGATTACTGACGATAATGTAACCTGACACAGTTCATTAAACCCACTTATTTAAAGATGTGCAAATTATTAGTGAAAAGACTGTCAACTACAGTTTACCCCAGATTACAAAACTTTGAACTTTGATGTATGAATGATAGTGTGATCGATCTGTGTACATGTAAGCTTGTAATACATTAAACATTTCCTACATGTAAGAGCAATAAACAGGAGGCAGTCTTTAATTTGATATTTGATCCACTTTGACCCTTGTACCTAAAAACATCTAAATTTCCATAACTTCAATTTGCATAATTTATTATGGTCCCCTAAATCAGAAATAAATCCCCCCTTCCCAGTAGTTTTCAGATTTCAAGCTTAGGTGGGTATTTCCAAATGTGAGAAAAACCTAGAAATGAGACAGTATTTGCTAGCTTACATGCCTCATACATTAATCAAAACACAGGAAATATCTACCATTCAGTATATAGAGACTAAATCTGAATTTCTATGCAGACAACATGTATGTACCAGCGACTCTGCAGCACTACACTATCTTACACTAGAAGACCACATGTCCCAGTGGCTGTACATACTGGAAAACCATGAGAGTACAAGAGAATTACGAGTATAGCTTTTGAAAGTGGTGTAAACCTACAATACTGCAATCGCAGAAAAATGGTATTAACCTGTAGTTTTCATCAAAAAGGTTAAGAGAAGTATTCAACTGGCAACAGATGGTCAGGGATTTAAACAGAGAATACAGAAATATATCATAGTTATAGCAGGGTAGAAAATAATATTTGCACACTAGCGTGTGAAATTTACAGCCACCTGCCTAATGAACTGGTGGAAATTATTTCATTTTTTTTTCCCAAATGAGTAGCAACTTAAACCCTTAAACATATGACAGACACAGACACAAGGACATGAGCATACATGTAGTGTTAGAAAGACACAAAAACAAACATAAACATACATCCAACTTTAAAACCTCTAAACATAAACGTATATTATTTTGCGACTACTCTTTTCTACCATGCTTTATAAAACTGTGTTATAATTACAATGCATATATTCCACCTCAGTTCAAATCTCTACCCATTGGGAATGTATTCATGGACATTAATATCGGGTCTCCCTGGTAACCATATGGCACCACCTAGGTAAGTTATCACATGCAAATATTCCTGACTCACAAACTGGGCTTACTAAAATACACACAAAACAGTCATAGCATATGTTTCGTGTCACCGATGTTGTCTCTCTGTTAAGTAGAAGCCCTTGCTGCTTTTTAGAGAATGTTCTACAGCAAAGTCACACAGTACTGTATATTTCCCATAATTCATTGCGATTTGTATCCTCGGAGATACCTGAGTGAAGTCTACTATGTCTCCCATGTGTAGACAAATTCACAGACTATTTATCAAAATTTTGAAAACATACTTTTATGCACACCATTCTTCTCAATTCTCATTTTAAATAATTTGGAAAATTATGCATAATTGAGAGAGGAGATAGCATTTTTGTGAAATTTGCCAAAGATTGTGTCCTCAGCCATACAGAATAATGTGATGGAAAGTAGGGAGACTAGTTGCACCTGTTTTATGAAACAAAAGGATATTGATTATTTGCAATGGAAGTGACAAAAGAAATTTGCATGCTAAGTTTTCTCAGAGAATGACCCCTTCAGTTCGTCATAACTTGCTGCCTAAAAAGTATGGCATTTGTAGCACCTGCAGAATATGACTTTTATGGTTGTTTAGTGGTTATTTTGAAAATTTCTAAACGTACTTTACTAGATATTATTTAAAATTTATTCTAATGCTGCACACTAGTGCTTACATACAGAACTGAAAAAGTTTTTAGAAAAGTAACCTTCAAGGATACAAATCAAAGAGTATTGTGGGTAATTTATTGTACTGTGAGTCAGTCTGATCACTTTCCACCAGGGAATCTGATATCTGAGGGACAATATATCTTTTAGTGATGATCATTGGTGGTGGTGGGGGTAATGGGGGTCAGGATACTTATGTGTAATTTTTTCCATGTCAAAAAATTGCAAAATTTTTTTTTTACTGAATTTGCATAAAATTTTTCTCAAATTTACACAATTTTTTTTGGCCATGCTTCATAGAAAACATTTTGTCTTTCATAAACTTGAATAGTTACAAAGCCTATTCAGCCAATTTTTAATACTCCACAAAATATTTTTGCCCAACTTGACCCCATTCCCCTCCTATGTGTAAGATTAAATGGTTAATCCCTCGTCAATTTCTCTATTGAGCTGAATTTCAATTACACTTTGACTGATTGCTGCAATAAAAGCTCTCTTTATTTGAAATCTTTTGCAATACTAGTGTCACGCCATACAATTACCACACACCATTGTTATACACTTGCTATATGCAACATCTCATACTTTTTGAAGTCCAAACCACTGAAACATCAATGAACCATAATTAACTGTCACTTTGAGTGCACATCTTTTAACGAGACAAAAACATCCCCTTTTGCACTTTTAGGGATAAGTGGACAAACAGATGGTCTCATCTCCTTTACAGTAATAGTAAACAGTTACTAAAAGCCAATGTGCAACAAATACGCCACACTTCCAATGACCGCCTCTTTCATGATATAAAATATACCTATAGCGTACTATCATGTTTTTAAGAATACCTAACAGTGTGCCTTCTAAATGTAAGTATCATAGTGTACATTAATCCGATAATAAAATAATAAAATACCCAGCATATCTTGCTTTAAGCTAGGTACACCAGTATCACGTTGATCATGAAGATAATACTTTCTTCAAACGTCTGGTATGAATTATTCATACAAATTGTGGGACAAAAGTTATTTTGTCCATGAATTGCAGACTTGAAGCAACGAATAAATTTATTTTGTTGCTGAAATTTCCAGCATTGCTGCATGTAGATTGTATACCTAAAATTTTCACTGAACGTATATAGCTTGATGAGGAAATGCGTACTGGTAGACTATGCATACTGTTACAATTACAGCATGTACCGAGTTGTTTTGTAGAAAATTACGCAGCAGATATTAATCTCACAGCTAAAACATAAAACAAAATGTAATTACTTTGACAGAATAAGTCCCATATGGTGAGCAATTTTTTCAATCCTATATCAAAGAGAGATTAGATTTGTCAATATTTTAGCATATGCTACTTTTTAGTTTCAAAATTGAAGCCAATTAATACACATAATAGCTGATGTGTCATCAATTTAACTGTCACATAGAGAACTGCTAAGTACAGTCACTGATAGGACACTGATACACCTTGCTGTTCAGGATGAAATCACCGTAGAACCCCAGTCATGTCAATCGATAGGTAAGAGTCACCATTGGCGTTTTGTACAGGTCTGTGCTGTGCATTATGGATGTTTTAATATGTCCAACGGCCTGGCGCCTGATGCAAATCAATAATTAAATTAAATAAATATAATTCTAATATCTGCTTGTAGCCATCTCTTTATGTTTCAACACTGACCTAAAAAGGGGTTTTATGGTCTTGAGTTGTGACAAGTGTTAATATGGGCTGCGAAAATGAAAATCTCATCATCCAGATTGCCATTGGATAATACTCCACTGTACAATTGAAAGGGATTCTTAGGACACACTGGTATTCCATTCATATTATAAATTTATATTCCAATGGCATATTCTCTCCACTGAATAAAGCATAAACTATGGTTTATTTTACAGAAAAATACATGAGTGTTGATACTTTAAAGCAACCTTGCTCAATTCTAGGTTTTGATTAACTTATAATTCAAAAAGTTACATTAAAAAAATATATTTTCATGTCTTCAGTTTAAAAAATAAATTTTAAATAACTGTACAAAATCGTACAGCAGATTCAGTTTCAGGACAGTCACAATATAAAATAGTAATAAGTATGACAATTGCATGCTATCAAAGCCATAACAATCAGACATGAAATGGAAATAAGTGCCTGCATATTTCTCTAACTTATCAAAAGTAGTCATGGCGACTGTCTTCACATACTGCTCATTGTTAAAAAAAAAATTACATTTCAAAACCTGGAGTAACTAATATGTACTAGCACCCTCACTCAGAGCTGGTTGACAGCGTGATAAATGATTTCATTTTGTGCACAAGGTGAGATCACACTAGGGTATTATATGATTCCTCATGTATACATGTTATGAACTGGTCAAAATCTCATGATATACCGTCACTGTGCTTTATTGCTATTATATCATAATAGTATTTTGAAATTCTGGCATGAAATATCAAAAAAATTTTTGCTCTTGCCGAGAGCTTGCACTTGTGCCACCGTGCTACATTGCAAATATACCACAATTCTTTTCACATCATGACCAATCAATTTGTTGTATTTGCACCATCAATATACTGGTATGATATAAATATTTATATTCAATTTTCAAATTTACTTGTTGATATCAGATAAATTCTATCCCTGATTAATCTGTCTGCTTCACCACATGAACCTTTGAATCCGTGTCAAAGATTTCATAAATTTCCATAAAGCTGAATCTTAATGAGAAATCAAATTACTGCATCAAGCATGCTCTCTGTACTAGTTTTTCAACAGCAGCTTGGGCTCCTTTGTCCAAGTTCATTTTTCACCATCAGGTCAAGTAGGTTAAAACTTTTGGGGCACAACATGTCCCATACATGTATGGTGCATTCTAACAAAAAACTGAGCATTAGATGGCCCCTGAGATACTGTAAAAATGATTTTTACAGACTAAAACTTCTATAACACACTAAACCCAGAGGGTTAAAAGACATATGGTTTTGGCTCAATACCACTTTTTCTTGACTTGGTAGATGGGGAAGTGATACTGTCTGGCAGGAAAGGGTTGAACTTAAACTTCATATTACCATCACTACATGATTAATGTGCTTGTATTTCACATCTCCCAAGTACAGCCCAGACTGTTATCTTTACCAGCTACAAAGAGTGATATCATAGATATACATAAATATGAAATATACAATTCAGCTGACCTTAAACTGACGACATGCTACCTAAACTGAGTCCATCCTTGAACATATTCTGTAAATATTTCACACATAATTTCAAAAAAATTTTACTTTGCATTCCAACAATGGAGATTCACCTTGAACTAACTGACAGCATCCTCACAGTGGCCATGGTAGCATATCTCAACATACATGGAAACTGTTTCAGTATTAACCAGTTATTTGGAAATGTCATCAATTACTTTCCTCTACTTTTTAGACACTCAATGAAAGATAGCTTTTTATTATTCGACCATAAATTTAGGTCAGTAGGTGTAACATATTGCTTTTGGAATCGAAGAAAAATCAAAGAGAAATTTGACCTTTTTGCTAGCAATATATTACCCGTAATTTAATTCATGCAGAATTTTCAAAAATTGCTACTTTCATCAGAGCAATCAGCACAATAGGCAGATAATTAGACCATAATAACTGTTCATGTAATTTCACATGCTACTGCTAGGCAATGTCATGATGGTTCATATCCTGACCTAGAAAACACCTACTGCCACTTGTTGTGCCGTTAAAAACAGCTGGACTCTTACTTTGCTGCCAATCTGTATACTGGAATTAATATCCTATCCAAGTATTTAATTTCAACAAAAAATGTCATCTGTAGATTTTTCAATTACCGGTACTCTATCATAAAACAGGCATTTCTGGATTTAATAGGTACCCATCACCCATTACCATGTAAGTTACATGTACAAAGCTGTGCTAGAGGGCACTGCATCATGTTCAAACATCAAACTAACAATTCTATTGTGAGTCTGATATTGAAAATATATAACATACAGAAAACAGCGGTACAAGTTGGAAACACGGTAGAGTAACTCAAACAATAAGTTGGATCATGTAGTACAGTGCATTTCTAGACAGTTTTTTACTATGATTTCAGAAAATTGTCTTGTTTCACAAACTGATTGATAGAGTTAACCAGTTTTTAGCGTTGATTTCAAAAAATTAGTAGTGAGAATAGGAGTGCAGATAAATTGGAAACTGTGATTTGAAATATTGTCCTTGTAAATTGTGCAGAATTAATTACACACAAAGGTCTGCAGAAACTCAGACATGCACTGGCATTTTCCAAGAGGTCACTAACTGAATTTACAGCAAGTGACAACAACACATGAATTTAAAAAGTTAACAACAAAGAAGTGAAGCATTGCCATAATACACTGTATTCAGATTATCAACACCACTCACTGTTGATGATTGAATTCTATAAGGTCAGTAGTTTAACTGTCGACTAAAGTCTACATGTATAAGAAGGGGTGTTCCATACTGGGTATTCAAACATTCTGGAGGGAGTGGACCAATTGTATACACAGACCCAAAATACTGAAAGATATTGTCCAGTTAAGAGCAATGGCCTTTTAAAGTTTCTAAAGCAACTGATAGAAATAATGAGCATACTTACAGGTCTTCTTCCAAATCTGTCTGAGGCAGTTCCGAATACAGGAGACCCAATCAACATTCCAACGAATACAACCTAGTGAAAACCAAGTCAATGTAGAAATTTATGTCAGGTACGACTTGGGGGGCGGATGGTATGCAATATAATGGATAATATAAATTTAATTTCCTGTGACTTTGATAACTTTGATTCTGCATTGATGTGATTGTGATTCATGAAATTATCCTAAAAAGAGAGAAGATACAGTCCACTTACAAGTTGTCACACAGTACTTATACAATTTTGCAGTCTATAAAGTGAGTCATACAAGTCTCAGACAAATTTGACCATATTTTCAATATGGTGGCTTTCTACAGGTACAAAGCAGGTAAGAAGTTAGCGAGGATTGATTGACATTAGGCTGAACTTGCCCTTTATTTGTGAAAGATCTAATACCATGTAAATATCAAGCTCTGATACATGTATGTATAACTCATCATTCACTTCTTTTTCAGAGACTTACTGTGGTTATACAGGCGACTTGAAACGACGATAGCTGCCAATGACATCGCAGAACAGGTGACAGGACGGCCAGAAGCATCATTTCACAGGCATCTGAAAACTGAAACCAAGATATCATGAGAAATATGTGAACAATGCTGTAATTGATTGCTTTGCAATTTCTTTTGACAAACTAATGTGTCAACAGACACCAGTAGAATCAACAGGTCTGAGCTACCGGAATGACTTTCCCAATGTTATTATCATGTTTAATTAATTTTACATCAAAGAAGATGAACAAAGATGTTTTCTCTCTTTGTATTAACATTTATGTAATATCAAAATCCTTCAAATTCCTTTCTTCTTACTTTCCCTTCCAACCCCGCTATCTCCCACTCCTTCTCTAGGCTTTCTAGCTTTAGTATGTTGGGTTGAACAAATTTACAAATTCTTCGTCTTCCAAAATGATAAACATGATATAATTGTAGTTTTAAGTTTGGACAACACTGTTACTGTAAGAAACTGTGCATATTATTCAGAAAAGTGATTTATAAATGTGGAAATATCACGTTTTAAGAGGAGTATAATGTACAACAAAAATTTGATATTTACGCTAAAAGTGCCCATGATGAGGGTGAGAAAGATTTGAAATTTTCCAAATCCAATGTGTTCCACCGCATCCTCTACTGTAAATGTCACTTCACCATCATTGCCACCGTCCTTGTCAAATCTTCTATGACTTAAGACATTCCTTAAGTGCATAACGTTAACTTCTTCCTCATCCTCATTGCTACCTGGGAAAAGAAAGCAAACATTATATACCCATGCTGGTTGTAACATTGTTTGATTCTTGACAAATCACTGGACAATTTTGGCAGCATTGACAGGCACTGTACAATAGCATTGTTCAATATCCATTTTTAAATCAAATCCTCTCAATACAAAGGCCATTATGTGAAAATGAAATGTTAATATTATTTTCAAATTTACTTACAGCAGATTAATTATTCTGCAATATTTTTTACACACCTGCAGCCAGTGTTTCTCAGTGTTTTTACATCAATAATTTTATTTTTGCTGTTCCTTTACGACTGAACACACATTTTGGATTATATTTACATTGTACTGGAAACAGCTACATACATGCAATTACAGTAGTACTATCGAATAGCCTTGTCAATATTGAGTCTGTTGATAGAAAATGTCTGGCTGTATTTCTAATCTGACCTACGGATAACACCAGTTATTGTGTACGATTTGTTCTGAATAATTTGATGAAAGACAGTTCACTACCCAAGGATATTGATATTAAAGACAGTTCACTAACCATGGATGATGTATGTAATGAAACAGAGTGCAGCCAGGTGTGGCTAGTAACAGCTGCAGTGGAAATAATATACTCACAGCATCCAATATGTCATCATGGTGTATCTATAGCAACATTTCTACCTCTCTTTAACATGCAATACTATGGTAGCTAATTTTTCTTCATCATTTGTCATTTGTGCAAACAAACTAACGTTTAACTTATATACTCTACATATTGCAAATGACAGCACAAACAACCTTAAAGTTTATACTGTATGACAGTACTTCATCGCACTACATTTAACAATATGTTGCACCCCATTAACATGCTACACACTATTCTACACTGTCATTACGCACTGTGTACATGAAGCATATCACTTATACATTATGGCACTGTATTACACTATACAGGTAGATGCTGTGATAACAGATAATGAAAACTGCTTAGGCTGAAACACTGTACACGAAACAAAATCCAGTGATCATTTCAAGCCTTTGAAAAAAGGAACAACAACTTACGTTTGAATTGGATATCCATCCTAAGATTATCTTAGCTTGCAAACCTGACTATTAGCACTGGAAGAATGTGCCTTATTCTTAGGTACCGTCAATTACATGTACATGGTCTAATGAGATCAATACATGGCTTGAATTGCTGATATCAATAAAAGCTTATACATGTACTAGCCAGAGTGGATTTACATATGAACAAATGTTGATCAATTTGACTTGTTGAAACTATTGATCTTTTATAATTATTACAGCAGTATAGAAAACAAACCTGGCATATTTTCTGGCTTAAATTTAATCTTTAAAATGTTATCAAAGAAAAGAGAAAATCATTTATATCAAGTAAGTGTACTACTGGGAAATATCTCACGACATACTTTGTAGACCCAGGAGGGTCTATGATCAAAAGTATAGTTCTACGAAAATTTAGACCTACATGTATGTGATAACTCTGAATGACTCAACATAAAGGTGAAAATCTCAAACAAATACATTTGCAACAATCTGCAGATTAAGACGCATATTCTGTATTGACCTGTGGGCCTGTTCAAAAAGTAACTGTACAAATTATTACCAGCATTCTACAATCAATACATATCAACATTATTATATTTTACTCTGCGGATCTTTTTTCACTTTCACAAATTTAAAAGTCTGGTCAAAATTCAGCTTCAAATTTGTAGCAACAATGACAGCTTCCAATCTAACTGTTTCTCTGCTGATGTTATTATAACTCCCCTAAATATAACCTATTAAAAGGTCAATGGGTTATCATTATTATTTCATTGCTATAATCTGCTGTTTCAATAACATCAGGATTTACATTACTTTTTTCAATTATACATGTATTGATATAAATCAAGTTCAGACTTGTCACAACTTGCTTACAATCATAAACATTTTGAAAGGCATCCATAATCTAACAATGATGACGATATTAGCCTTTGTGGTTACCATGGTAATTTGCTTTGTTGTTTCCCCTTCCATTGTTTCATTGACAGCGCTATTTAAAATAGTTGCCAGGTCTTGCAATTCAGATCACCCTGTGAACAATTATATCATTTAACATATCATTGTAAAATCATAGCACTTAATTAGTCCAGTAATTTGAGTTCATGTGCGGCATTCAATTCACTGGTTGATGAACCAGTATTGAGAGAAATGAGCTTTGCTAGAGACTCCATTGGGGTAACATCTGGTGCATTATTTTCAATTTTTTAAATTATTGTTTTTGTAAAATACAGGTTCTTGCCCTATACTAGACATGTTGTTGAGTTAAAGTTCCTTATACCAAACTTATCAATTACAGCTTGTATACAGTATGTGATAACCACCAATATGTGACACTGGATTTTGGTCAAGACTAGAATTAACTTCTCAACAGTAACACTGCACTGCATTTGCTGGCCAAGGCTTACTTTCCAGGTGTTTTTAGGATTGACAAAGAAGAACATTCACTTTTCTGGCATGGATGCAGAACAAAAACAAAGCACATGCCGCCATTTGTTCTATGGTTATACTTACTGTCAGCCAACCTTTCATAGGATAGACTCATCTTTTCGTCACTACTGTAGCTTCCGCTTCGAACAGATGTTCATGGATATTCAGTGTGGCATTGCCGTTTTGACCGTCCGCTTTGATCACTGGGTTACCATGGCAAACGACTTATCGCGGGTCTCACTACTTGTTATCAGGAGAATATGGATACTGTTTGTTTTCTTACAAGTGGTTACTGGATCATCGGCTGTAGATCGCAAGAAAGTAGACAGTGAGACAAGAGATTCTGTAAATCATGAGCAGTTTACTGTCCACAGATAGTTCTAAACTTCTCTTCAACCTACCTGCATTTTAGTCAGAGTATTATACATCTATCATGGTGCAAATTTGGCACTGATCTGATAGATCTGAGGTGTAAAAGGATTTGATAGTCTGATCAATTATCTCACCAGCTGGATATCTAAGTTGGATTGCATAATTTGGCCTGGTTGGTCATATTGCATAGTATGGCCAAGTTGGTAATTGATATCTGTATACCTGTCTGAAAAACTGGCTTTATCACAGCCTGAGCTTATCTCTTTACTTTAGTGTACGTATAAACCATGTGTATGTGGGATTGTTTGTGAAGCAGGATCTTTTGACTCAAATCAGAGGCGGCGGCTCTTTTTCTTCAAACTTTATTACTAAAGCTACGTTCAACTACTGCTACAATAACATGATGTATCAGTGGGTTGATAAGTGACAACCTGATCCAGTGGTGAGCGATGCTCTCTAAGTATACGATACATACACATACACTTACACTTACATGTCCTGCTATCAAGGTCTTTCACGATCACTTTGGCAAATTGAATCCACACTAGATTTGCCACTCTAGTAGACTCTGGTTAAGGTACATGTAGTATGCGACTCGAAAGTGAAAGACATCTATTCCAAGACATAAAAGTCATCGTTCACTTGATCAGTCACTCATTAGTAAGGAAGGACTTCAAAAGCCACTTCTGCATAACCTTGAAGCAACTACATTTTCAGTGAATTTGTTTCAAAACATAATATAATATTATATATCATTGATCACTTGCTCCCAAGATGCACTGCTCTTGTCTGTATTGCGCCTTCTTACTCAGTAGAAATGTTTGTGTTGGATTTCCCCAGACTGTATAGGGGTGACCCCTGACTTTTTATTCTTGATTATTCTTGATCTTGAAAGACAAAGATTGAAAGTTTTCTGGAGGAAAGTTTGAACAAAAGTTTAAATCCTTCACTTTCAAGGTGGGTAATGCAAGAACCCTAAAATGGTACACACAGGGAATAAAGTGAACAACGCTTATCATTGCGGCTGCTTTTTATCAATGTTTATATAACTTCTGTTTGCCATGGATTACGGGGATAACTAAAGATACGATGACAACTATCAGTGTCTGTGGTGATGAAAGTGATAGAACATGATTTCTCTACTACAAAGGAATAGCACATACTGAATATTAGGATCCTGGAATTCTAACTGATTTTCCAGCATGAATACAGCATTTATAAGTTCACAATCTGTTGTCAGTTATGGCCTCTACCATTATGCTTCTTTTATTATCCAATCCTGATTTGCAATTCCAGATGCTATTTATAAATTCGATGGGGCATTGAGCAAAAACACAGAGACGGGAATATGTCATGATGACCAGCTGGTGTACAAAGTGTGGTGTAGACCACATTGTAATCAAATGCTTCACCTAGATCTATTTCTGGCAAGGCTCTATTTCTAGTCTATCATAATATAGATATCTAATCTGTCTATAGTCATAGTCTGGAAACGCCCTCTAACAGTGTCTGGAACACAGAGATCTGGATGTGTAGTTATGAATAAGATTCTGTGGGCATGAATCCGCGTTCTGTAAGCATGGATCCATGATATATCACATTAACTCTCCAAAATAGTACATGCTCAATCTGTTTGTCTATGAGTGGGAAAGTAGAGTAAAAGATAACTGTTTTAGGTTTTAGGTACTACAAAATAAAACTAAATTATTTGAAAATTAATAGTTACAGCTGTTACTCAGTATATTAAAAAAATCAGAACGCGGATTAAATCATGGGATGTGATTAAATAAAACAAAAAATTGGGTCTGTAAGTAAAATTCACAATTTCAAAAACTGAGGAGGAAACAGGACCCAGTAAAATTTCATACTTAGGCCAAAAAAAAAAAAAAAAGCTGTTCAACGGGCGGGATGACTTCAAAGTTGGGTAGGTAGGTCGGATTTTTTTTTTTTTTTTTTGATTTTTTTTTTTTTGGTTTTTCTTAAACAGAACATATAAGATAAACACTTTTTGTGTGTTTCATGCTTTTTCTTAGTCACATAACATATACTGGATATGTTGTTTAGTACGTTCATGATTTTTTCAATTTTTTGTTGACATGGGTTGGTTGTCTCAGAACAGCTTCTTTGCCTTCACTTCTACAGTTCAATCTACAGGTCAACTGGTAAATTTCATGAATTTCTCAAAATCATCACAAAACCTGTTTTGAAGGTTGATATACCGATTTTTCTTATTTTGACCCTGACCTAAAACTTGGAGGGGAAAGTGAGAGCTGTTCGTAACTGCCCTCCCACTGGTATACTGTGAAAATGTGCCTTCCCACTGAATTCTGATGCCCACTGCCCTCCGGTATCTACAGTCTGCCCGCTCCCCACTCCCCACAACAATTCAAGCTCCCCGCTGCCCTCTCCCTACTACTGAAATTCCCCATTGCCAACTAGATGCCCACTATGCAACCTAGATCAACACAAAACCATGCAAGCAGTTAGCAGTATACCTTGGAACATTGCTCCCCTCTAAGTTAGGTTCTATTAAGCACGCCGCTTTCTCCTCCCTCTACGTATTTTCCGGTGCCCACTGTCAAAAATTTTCTCCCCGCCCGCTGAAATTAAGTAATGAAATTTCTTCCCCGCCCACAGTAAATATCGATATTTTCTCCCCGCCCGCTGATTAGTTTTGAAATCTGCCTGCCCGCTGAAAAACTTAGCACGAACACCTTTTTGCTTCATTGGCGGCACCTGAATCTAACGGAGCTAATTTCTGTGTTGGTGTCACCAGCCATATGAGCACGGTGCATTCCAACCAAACTCGCGACTCAGAAACTGACGGGTCAGCCCGGGGATGTCCGGGTTGATGTCGTCGAGCGAGGGAGCGAAATTAGACATTCGTCCTGTGTCCAAGTCAAACAAATGTCACAAGGTTGACTCCTTGTGCATTCTCGACAACGGAAACACAAATCATGTCCGTCCTGCAGTGAGAACTGCTGCTTACAACCACACATTCGATAGGAGAAAGCCATGACGAAAATCGGAACGAGTGATGACTCAAAGAACAATAAAGAATTTTCAAGGAACACTGAAAATAGGAACACTAGAAAATATAGACTGTACAACCACTCGGACGTGAAATAACGCCGATGAAACAATACAGTACAGAGTGTCTAAGCTATACGGAACACGTGGCGTAATAGTTTATTTTCCACGGCGTATTAACCCTGCCCTTCACCTTGACCAAATGTTTGTGATGCGCTTCCACCTTTACTCTTCAAATCATAGCCTGTATCAATCTCACTCAAGTCAATGTCATCGAAAATGTGAAGGTCATTCATCTTACAGACAGATGTTCACTGAATAACATCTCCGCGTTTCTTCAGATTCGTAGAGATTTTGGAAAAAAAAAAGAAAAATGTGGAGTGGTCCAAATATGGGTCGGTCGGGCCCGTTGAACAGATAATTTTTTTTTCCTCGCCTTACAATGTAAAATTTAGTTTACTAACTTTCACAAGATTAAGTAGTAAGGGTTAATCTGATATTCTTTACACATGTTTGTATACACACTTCACTTTAATATTGAGCTTTGGTTTGTGGAAATATGAAATTCATGAAAATCAGCATTTGAAAACCAAAAATCGTCGGGGAAAGTTGTGGGCTCCGGAACTGCAGCATACGATGACCATGGCATCACAGTCGCTTGTGAACCGATACACGATGACGACGGCCGCTGTGTGGTATCGTGGAGATAGAAATATCCACTTCTAGCTCCATGGTGGTATGTATATAAGAAAAGTAAATATATTACCACACAGCGGCTGTTGTGTATCGGTTCACTCTGCCAAGCGACTGTGATGACCTAGCTAACAATAATTGTAGCCTTGGTTGGCCGTGGGGATTGGGCTTCAAGTTGTGCAAGGCGCGAGCCGCTAGCCGCACGTCGGACAGAAGCCCATTCCTCACGGCCAACCAAGGCTACAATTATTGCAGCTAGTGATGACCCTGACTCTGTTTGCCAAAAGTATCCACGTGTCATGGCCATGATGTTGTTCGTTGCAAATGTACCAACAGTCGGCAGCTTTCGCGGTCTATTACGTCGACAAATTCTTTGCGGTCTTGTATGAGTTGTAAAGCACTTACTCTGTATTGTTGTATTACCTTCATAGAACACTTATTGTTCTGTTAAGGTCGTTTACGGTTTAGCCAGTGAGTATTCACGGTGTTCTCGTCAACAGGAGAAATGAGCGCCCTTGGAATTGGGGCATAAATGAGTACGAGATCGATCAAGTGGACTATCTAGCTTCGGGTATCTAGCCCTGCGTACGATGCTGTGTTCACGGCTGTACGGCCTCCCCAGTCCTACGGTACGGGTCGAGGATGTCCCCGGCCACGGTCTCGGGTGACGAGTCGCTAATCTAATAGTATGTGTTATTCGCGTTGTGGTGCTCGGTTTGGGTCTACACTCACAAAGAGCCACTATACTAACATCATAGTAGTAACACATACAGGCGTTATACGGTCTCCCGGTGGGAGAGCTATGGAGTCCATGCAGAGCTATAGTAACATACTGCTGTCGCAAAGAGAAAAGTACAAGTAGAATATATTGACAGGACTTACTCGTAAATATGACTTCACGCACGGGTGTGATTCCAGTCTTATGTCTGTGCTTGTACGTACAGCATCTTGTTGATCCCTTTACGAGTTTATGATTCCGATGAAGTGGGTATTGAAAAAGAACACTAAAGATGAATGGACAAGGGTGTGGTGAGCAACGTAAATAATTTCAGAGACACCCGTAATGGTGACGGTACGCGAAGCCGAAGAATGAAGTGAATGTTTGAACAGACCTGGGTGGATAGAGGGACTCGACTGTGGTTTACGTGGGACATGTGGGACGTTCAACTTGACCAAACGCGTTCAATGTCTGCGCATGCGCTTCATTGGCGATTGTAGAACAGCCAACTGTGACCAGTGAAATTGGTTTGTGGGGATGCTTCGCCGCGTCACTGTGGTTTATTATTATTATAAGGGGTGGAGCATTTGATATCCTGGGGGGTCTGGAAGATTTCGAAAAAAGAAAAATTCCCAGCAGATACAAGGGAAAAATAATTCTGCCTTAGATGACTAATGAAAAAAAAACTGGCAAGCTAATGTGAAAAAATAAATCTATCACAGTATCAGCAGGAACATTTTGGGATGTAACTTTCCCATTTCCGTGTATCCTTCTTGTCTTTCTTGGATTTTCCACTTGCCTAAAATGCATCATATGCATCGTACTAGCCATGATTTTCATCATTCAATTTCATTTTCGGCGCGCCCTTCGGGCGCGTAACTTTAATGATAATAAGACAGAGATACCGGTATATGTCAAAGATATCTTGGTGTCTGTAGATTGACAGTCTGTTTTGCAAAGTGTACTCTAATCATTATGAAATCTGCAGTTCACATGAAAAGCATGACAATTCCTGACACCTTTCTGTTTCCTATATGAAAATTCAATATTAGAAAGCAACATGCACTAATATTTCACAATAATATTTTTCTTACAACAGTTCTGGACATCTGGTTATGCATAAAAAGAGTGGAGTACATTCACCGCTCATTCAAAATACTATATTCAAACTTTGAGACTTGACACTTTTAAGTTCCTGTCTTAAAACTGACATGACAACAATTTCATTATTTCACTGAATGACTGAATGTTTAAAATATACCCAAATATTATATATATATATATATATATATATATATATATATATATATATATTATATATATACTGAATTATTCAATTTATATTCCACTTTATGTTTTACCTTTGTCCTGTGCAAGGGGGTCACCCTGTTTTCGAAAGTTGGAATGGGGGGGGGGGTCAGCCACTTTTTAACGTCTGCAAAAAAAATAATCCACCGCCCCCTCAGGCCAAAGAATCTCACCAAAGTCCGTTGATGTATGATAAACAGATTGAATTTGAAACATCGCTGCATTAAAAAAAATTCTTTGAAGGAAGAATGCAAAAAAAAAAAACTGCCAGGATTCACAAGGAAAAAAAAACATCCAGTGGAACATGTGGAAAAAAAATAATGCCCCCTAAAAATCTTCCAGACCCCCCCAGGATATCAAATGTCCCCCCTGATCCCCCCCCCCCCCCTCGTAGAAAATATCAATTTGCTCATGAAGCCCCCTCAACGTCAACAGGCTCCAGTTCGAAGATAATATGATATTTATGGCGTGAGATTACTGGAAAATATATCACTATAACTTGTGTTTTATTTATTGCCATTATTGCCAATAATTTGGTCATTACATGTAAATGGGCGTCATTTGCACTGTAACATCGCAAGTGTAAAGTTGTAGCGGAAGAAAGGAGATATCTGTTGTTTGAATATGATGGAAATAACAAAAGTATAAACGTATTTACCATCTATGTTGTTTTAATTCCACTATTTTGAATCGCACTCGGTCCCGGGACGACAATCGGAACATCTGAAATAAGCTTAATGCATGATCACTTTCGGGCTACCTTGTCCCCTTCCGAACGCAATCGGGCATACCTCAACAGAGTATATTTAATCCACACGAAATAAAGTCGTTTTTATATTGTGTTTGTGGACCCCATGGACATTCCAGGTACTCACTGCATGGACGTATTGATGCTAAGGTTTTCAGTTAGTAGACATTTTGCTGTAGGCCTACATAGCCGCTGAGTGATATTGAGATCGCTTTCGCATGATACTTTCTCGGGAACTTAACAAATAGTGTATTATTCTGCTTGGTCGACCCCCTACTGCTACTACTTGAATAATTTGCTGTATCAACTACAGCCGACTCCGTCGAGCTATCGCTTGAGAGCAGCTAGCTTCTACATACGCCCAAAGAAGACAAAAATGTGCAATAATAACTCGCGACGAAGGAATAAAACTGTCCGTTCAAAGAAGTTTGAACACCTGCTTCAGCTTTAGATCTTTATCGAAAGATAGAAAAGTGCTTAGTAGATGCATCGAGAATAAGTTTATACCAGACGCGGAAAGTAACTTTAGGAAACGAATGGGACAACTAATGATATAAACTGGATATTTTGTTCAGGCGGTATCGCATAAGGCAAGTACTCCCCTCGAAATTGAAAGATTTCTAGTATTGCTCAAACCTTACGTAAGGAAAGTTTTTAACTTAAAAACAATAACTTTCGAAATTAAAAATAAAAATCCAGGGTTACGGTGCGAAATTTGATAGAAAAACAAATGACCCAATTACCGGCTTTTGAATTCAAAATGCCGCCATCAAATGATCAAATTTTCGATATTCACAAAAGTATAAGCTTATAAACATTTTCGAAGGAATACGCGATAGGGTTACTTGTGCATCTTCTCTGGACTGCACGGTGAGGTCTCTTCTCGATGACTATGTCTCGTCAATTGGAATTATTTCATGTCACAGCATGTTAAAGCTCTAGGAGTACGAAAATGACTATTTTTCTCAGAGAGTTTAAACAGGCAGGACGGCCATTTGAATTTCAAATATCGGTGAAAGTCATGTAATTTGTTTCTCTAGTTCCAACTTTTGCACGGTTATCTTGATTTTTTATTCTTGATTTGGTAAGAGGATGGCTGAAAGTTTCATTAAAGTAAACTTGAGCAAAAATTGAGGTCTTTCGCTTTCGTGGCGCACACTACTTGAAAGAAATGCCACACTGACACTGCCCACAGTATTTTTAAATTCTAATAGAAAATTATATTGAATCAGTATGTCAACGTCAATCGTGCGTTATTCTGATTGGACAGAAACTCCTGACAGCTATGGCTATCGCAAAGTATTATTGTATTGTGATAAAAAACTTTCCAAACCAGCATAGAATGTGAATACCTGAACAAAGATTCTTCTGAAAAAATAATAACATAAATTATTCTTTTGGATTTATCAAATATGGATAAAAAACACGGAGATAACTCAACGAGTCGTGTAAACGTTTAAAGTGTTTCTTTTGGTACTCCCATATTGAACATTATTCTCATAATTTGCAATACCAGCGTTTCATATTTGTCGTCTGCCTCACTTATAATATCGTAGTCAAGCTTCCATGTTTCCTTCACTCTCGTTAATATATTGAATGCTTGGTCCCGGGCCATTAATTTTTGGTTGACACAGTCGCTCGATTTTTTAATCTAATTTCTGATAATATAGGCTAAACTACGGCATAATACTCCCAGAAGAAACAAAACAAGTGTTGATTTAAAATAGACCCCTTCCAAAAGTGGGTATAGACTCAATTTGGATACATATTCTCGCACTAGCATTCGCCAAACAAATGTAATCTAAAACAGGATAAGAGCAAGTCTATGAAGACTCAAGTACACTTTTATTCGATTCACCATAATCACGATTTTAATGTTCATCACTTATACACCTATAAAATGCAATGATACACTTCTCTAAAAGTAATGGTAATACTATAATGGAAACTTAAAACACCTTGCAATTTTCTAGAACAATCAAGACTCATCCTGTTCTCTGTGGTTCTCGAATGTCATCCCTTCAAATATCTAAGAACATTGAATCATCCATCATTGCACTAATTTCTCACGGTAAGGCAACATGATTAATCCCATAAATGTGCGATTTAAGAAACTGTGAATCCGGAACACTCCTCTCCCTCTACTATCATAAGGGAGCCTTCAGTAATACAGGGGGGATGGGCGGGGAAATTTCGCAAACACCTGTACCGTAAAATGTGACCCCTCCCCCCAATCCTCCTGTCTAAAATGTGACCCTCCCCCTTGTCCGACATTCTAAAACTTGACCCTCCCCCCCCCACCACTGCGGTATTCTCCCCGGGACAAATTACAGAGGGGACGGCTGGTGGTTTTGGAGGGACAGTCACAATTTATCACGCAAGAATTTTTGAAGAGATATGGTATTTCATACATTTTAGGGAGGGTCACCATATTTTGTGCAACTATAAGAAGGCAAGATGTAGCTGATTTAGTGCTTCATCCAAAAATATCAAATCATAATACATGTTGTCTATCAGGCAAATTACTGACAATTTACCCCCACAAAACATGCTATATCTGTATTTTATATATGTTTGATAATGTATTTAAATGTACTTTGCTTGAATAGGGAAGTAAAATGAACATTTGTGTACAAGAAATTGATTTCTGAATTTCATCTAAAAACTTGGTTCACTATCCATGATGTTGACGAATAGTTTTTTCCAATACAAAAATAGGTAAATCTTTGCATTTGTGTACTCTTGATTATTGATATTAATTTTCTTGATTAGACTAGAGTGGTTACAAGTCTATGGTTGTGTAAGAAATTTGATTTTGGAATTTCACCAAATGTCATTCAATACACTATGCATTGGGGTCTATGATGAAACTATGAATAATTTTTTTTCAGTACAAAATTAGATAAATCTGTGCATTTATGCATGCTTGATTATTTAGATTATTGTTCTTGATTAGACTAGAGTGGTTACAAGTCTATGGTTGTGCAAGAAATATGATTTCGGAATTTCACCAAAATGTCCATACACTATGCATTGGGGTCTATGATGAACTATGAATAATTTTTTTCAGTACAAAATTAGATAAATCTGTGCATTTATGTATGCTTGATTATTCACATTATTGTTCTTGATAAGACTAGAGTGGTACAAGTCCATGGTTGTGCAAGAAATTTGATTTTGGAATTTCACCAAAATGTCGATTCACTATGCATTGGGGTCTATGATGAAACTATGAATAATTTTTTTTCAGTACAAAATTAGATAAATCTGTGCATTTATGTATGCTTGATTATTCACATTATTGTTCTTGATAAGACTAGAGTGGTTACAAGTCCATGGTTGTGCAAGAAATTTGATTTTGGAATTTCACCAAAATGTCGATTCACTATGCATTGGGGTCTATGATGAAACTATGAATAATTTTTTTTCAGTACAAAATTAGATAATTCTGTGCATTTATGTATGCTTGATTATTCACATTATTGTTCTTGATTAGACTAGAGTGGTTACAAGTCTATGGTTGTGTAAGAAATTTGATTTTGGAATTTCACCAAATGTCAATTCACTATGCATGGCGGTCTATAAGTGTGTGCGAATTTTGTTTTGTTGGTGATTTCCTATTCAGGAAATATCACACGGACAATCAAAGTTTTGGCCATAATATCAGCTTCTGTCAAAAGTGACCCTCCCCCCAAGATAGGTTTATAAAAAGTGACCCTCCCCTTGAACTGTTTTCTAAAAAGTGACCCTCCCCCCAATCTCGGCCCACCCCCCCCCTGTAATTACTGAAGGCTCCCTAACACTACTGACTTGTGTACCATCTAGTTGATTTGTTCAATGATTCAATCAAATAATCCCTTGCCTTCTCTGTGGCGCTCATCGTTGCACTAAACCAAGACTCAGGATGGGCTAGCAGAGCAGATGGACTATCGTACTCCACCACCTGCAGCGAGAGAATAAATTTCGTAAGTTTTTTAATTGTTTTAAAGTTTAATATTAATTTGCTGCTATAGGTAATAGGGTCACTACACTGCATTCTTATATTCTACCAAATCGATCATTTTTCTGTGAACAACTTAACAGTCCCGATGTTGAATATCTTGACCGGCATTTCAAGATATGAAAACTTCTTTTTGCCAAATAATTAAATATTCTCCTGAAATATGTACTATTTTATTGGTTCTCGCGTCATGGTAACAGGGTACGCAGGAGTGCTAGTATTGTACCGGAGTGATAGACCTCGGCGCATTGATCAACTTCACATATCAATTTTGTGGTCAGAGTAATTGGATGAGCTTTCTGTGGAAATATCCGTGGCGGGGTGACCTTTGACCCGCATAACGACGCACGCTACCTCACCAACAGATAGCTGCGTTTCACAGCTATTGGATGGGCATGCTATAACGGTGGAGAAAATGAACAATTCAATCAAGTCAATCCTTTCATTTCAATCAGAAATACTTCCAGAAAAAAGTACAGGAATAGGCTGATTTATAATGAGGTCGCGAACTGCCAGAATGTAACGATGAAACTTTAACGAAATTGTGACATTATGATTGCCTGATCGTAATATTCACGGGAATTCTTAGACATTTTTATCAATCTAGATGTCATGATAACTCATCTCGTGCTCCACCCCTTAGCATAGACCACGCCTAATCTCAAATAGGAAGTCGGAAAATGGCAAATTTGCAGTCGCCAATTCCAACTTGCAGTTTTGAAAGATGAACACAACACTGCACAAAGTTACCTAACATAAATGAAAATAGGCACTTTTTAAGATAACTATCATTTACGATGACGTTTGTATGTGAAATACTGACTGGCCGCAAAGTACCATCCTCACAAAGGTTTTTACCAAATTCTCATAAAGGTTTTTCACAAATTCTCATAATTTCACAGGCGTTGAAAACGTGTTCATTTCGAAAAAGGACCAAAAAGCGCTTCATCAACGTGAAGGAACGTTTCAAATTGATAATTAGCCTAATTTCTATTTTCTATTTTAATGAATAAGTTGGAATATCGACTGGCCGAAATGTGCCACGGAATAATATTACTGATAATTTGTATTATCGCAAAAGATGTCTCCAGACCTTTTATAGGTGGAACTGTTACATTTCCAGAAACGAAATGTCACAAAAATGTTTAACGCGAAAATGGATCGAATTATTGTATATCGCATGTGCGTGCATCTTTCAGATTAGAAGCAGGCGTACTGCCAATTTACAACAGAAATAAATATTTGCAGCACTAAACTGAGTATAGTACCTATCTGCAGACCGCCATATCGATGACCAGAGTAAGCTCGGCTATTCAGAATTACCAAATCTGTAAGCTTACGGCCAAGTGGGTTGGCTTCAACATTATTTTAGATGAGTTTTCTTTCTTCCATTGAACTTTAGGTTAGACCAGTCTGAGAATGACAATTTTAAGTAGAAAGTGTTATATAGTTTGGTTAATTTGCTCACAGACTAAGAGAAATACAGAAACGCGGCACGCCGTTTGATGTCATGGCCGTCTCGATAAACTATGGCCTTTTCATATTAAAATATGCTTCACAGGTGTTATACTTTTGGCAGATTTCGTGGGTGGTTGATAATTGCACGACATTATGCGAAAAACTAGGACGAGATTTCCCGGAGTCGATGGCGTCGTGCTGCCTGTCGCGTAGCAACCATGCTTACTCTGTGTGCTTCAGGGCAGAAACACTGCTTCACGCGAATCTAAACATAACACGACAGCATTTTCATAAACTTGTGAAAGGCGATATGACTATGAAAATGGTAAAACTCATATCCCCGAAGCTCAATCCTTTTCCCGTTTTCGCCAGCACGCCAATTCCGCTCACTACTACACAACAACAACAACACGAACTTTACCGAACATACTTTGGCTTAAAAAATGGCGAATGCCAACGTATGAAAAAATTGGCGAATACGCTGGACGTACGTCGAATACGTTATGGGTAACAAAGTGAGAGCATGCTGAAGCAAGCTGACATTCGTTGCAGTACGGTTAGGTAGTCGAAAACTTTCGTGCATGCACAAACTTTTCGACGTATGCCAGGCTGTGGCTCATACGTCCAGCACATAAGTTTAGGTAGGTTATGCGCTCGTTAATTTTTTGTAATTTTGTAATTTTATTACTTCAAGTCAATGCATCCATAAATGGATTTTCATGCATTGAATAAAATACATGGACATATACAGAATAAAATAATAAATAAATAAATAACTCAATAAAAACCAGTAGTTTAAAGTTGTAAAACTACACATCAAAAGATAAGCATAAAAAGTTGGTGAGCACCATATATTCAATTAAAACAAGCAGGAAGTTGACATGCAGATCGGTCAAGAAATAGCACAGAAAAGAAAATACAGGCACAGTAAAGTAGTTAAAATTATGGTATTTGCAATGGTGGATGAACGATATTTGAATGAGCGACTGTGGGCTTTAGAAACATGATATTTACTTCTGGTGTTATACTGGTGAATTGTTGAATTTTTTGTGAGAAGGTCAGACAAGTAGACAGGAACTTTTTTGTTGATACATTTGTGAACTTTCCTGGATAGTTGGCCAGTTGAGTGAATTCTGTCAGATGTAACATGGTCTGACTTTTTGAGTCCACACTGAATGCGAACTGCAAAATTAATTATGCGTTGTAGATTGCTTTTGAGAGTAATATTACAGTTGGAAAAGACAGTGTCACAGTAGTCTAAAAGGGAGAAAACTGTAGCTGAGATAACATTTTTGCGAACCTTTTCAGGAATACATCGTCTGACACGGGCCAATTTCGTCAGATGATAGCCACATGCTCGACGGAGGTAGGCAACTTGGTTGGACCAGCTGAGTTCTTAGTCAAGTCCCAAACCTAAACAGGTAGCAGAAGGAGATGCTTTGATTGTAGTACTTTGATTGGAAAGAACTTTTATGTGATTTGGTATTTTCTTGAGTTGTTGCCTAGTACCGAAGAGCATGTATTGATATTTCGAAATGTTGGGTTTCGAAATGTTGGGTTTCAGAGAATTGGTATGGAACCAAGTAGTTAATGATGAATTTCATGTTCCAGATCATCGTGAGGGTTATCAATATCAGAATTGTGGACGCTTTTAGGATGTTTATGTCATCAGCAAAACCATAAATTGGTGTTGTGGAATGAAGCCATGTGGGGAGATCGTTAATGTAAAGTGAGAATAAAATCGGTCCACAAACACTACCTTGAGGTACACCATTTTGACTTGCATAAAGTTAGATGAAATGTTACCAATTTTAACACACTGAGTACGGCCTGTTAGGTAGCTACTAAACCATTGAATTGTAGACGGGTGGAAATTGTAGCGTTGCAATTTACTGAGCATAATTTTATGGTTAACTAAATCAAATGCCTTGGAAAGGTCTAACATGAGAAGAGAGGAAATTTTCTTATTGTACATGTTATCAAGGATGTCATCGGTTAAACGCTGTAGTAAAGTAGTAGAGTGTTTGGGACGAAAACCAGAAAAAGTTGGAAAGAGAATATTATTTGATTCTAAAAATAAGTTGAGCTGGTTGCAGACTAAACGTTCAAGAACTTTTGACAGGGTAGGGAGTAGCGAGATCGGACGGTAATTTGTAACATCTTGCTTATCTTGTTTCCCTTTTTTAAAAATGGGAATAATTGTAGCTTTCTTCCAGTCAGTTGGCACTATTCCCTGAGATATAGACATATTGAATACATACGTCAGTGAAGGAACAATGGCTGGTATGGACAGTTTGATTAAGTGAGAGTCAAGGTCGTTCTCTGACGAGGACTTGTTAGATGGCAGTGAAGACAAAACAGAGGTGACTTGTTCTTCTGTAACACTAGTAAGTTTGAAACTGTTCGAAGGCAATTGATGTGATCCAGTAGTGTTTTGCAGAATTGAGTTCTTCTTTGACAAGCGTACCAACGTTGGAAAAGTAAAGGTTGAAGTTATTGGCAAGGGGAAGCGGATCATCATGAGCAGGTAGTACATTGCAGGAAGGATTCAGTAAATTATTACTCCTTTTCCAGACTTTGTAGGTGTCGATGTCTTCATTGATTATGTTTTCGTAAAAACGAGATTTAGCACTTACTATCTCGTTTTTTATCAAGTTTCGATATTTCACAAACTCAAACCAGTAGACATGAAGGCCAGTGCGATGATGCATTTTCCGAAACCAGTCACGAAGCTGCATTTTTTTCTTTATTTCTGTTGTCATCCATGGACTGGATTTTGGTCGGCTTTTACTTTGATGATAGGTGCATGATTGTCAAGAACACTTGTATAAAGTGAAAATCAGGTTGATAAGGCAGTTTGATGTCGTTGCAGGCATTAAAATTTTTCCAGGGGAGATTTTGTAAGTCGTTTATAAAGATAGAAGAGTCAATTTTCTTGATGCAGCGTATGTATTTGAAGACGGGCGCAGGACGTTTACGGGGACACATACGGAAGGACGGTGAAGATCAAGTAGTGGTCACTGAGAGATGTGCGTAGAACGGAAGATGTAGCTGGCGATACGGCGGCAGGAGTGATGACTAGGTCAATCAGTGTACTGGTTTTGTCTGTAACACGGGTGGCACTGTTGATATGTTGCTTCATATAGTGGAGATCTAATATTTCACGTTGGCACACATTAACACATGTTACTTGTAAGTTACTCATAAGTCGAAATAGCGATCTTTCACTAAACGAACGTGAAAAACTAACGAGAACGTCGTGTTTCCAAGCATGCTATTGGTCAGCTTTCGTCACATTTGCATGTCTCGTCGCCAAATCTACATAGTGATTGGACTGAAGACTAATTAATTAGTAGCCGCCGAGGACTCATCAGTTCCTTCCGTCGTCTTTCGTCACATTATAATATTCAGACTCAGCTTTGTATTGCCGCCACGGTAGCAGCCGATGCATGCCTTCCAATCAGAGAATAGCTTCATGTATGACAAATGGATGGCTGGACTATGAGTGAGTGTCGATATAAATGCACACCTGTCATCGTGTTCCTGCAATTCAAGGGATTTGTGCTCGTGGGTGTTACAAGTATCGTGTGGGCTACGCAACCTTGATACATTCACGTCGTCCATAGTGGTGAGCCATGATGTCTCGGAAAATTACGTTGCATATCTATCACTTGTTTAAAATAAAATTAAAAAAAATTATGATGTATATTTCTTCATTGCAATAACGGAGAGTTTTTAAAATCTAATTTGGGTCCGTGGTCAGTCGGTCGGAAGAAGAAAAAAAAAGAAAATCCATTGAATAGCCCAAATTTGTAATCAAAGTAACTTTGTTGAACCGTTACAGTCGCGTTGCATGGCCGTTAGGAATATCATGACGTTACGAATATTCTCTTGGATGGGTTTCGGTGATTGTGTCTCGAACTGTCACAAGCAGCACTCCCTGTTGTCTGTTTTGCGGCCAAAGTACACTTACACTGTTCTAACCTACTTTTATTGCTGCCATCATATTTCAAGACCTCTGAAAGCCACAGAGAAGAAGTGTACCACCAACCCCGTTGGTACGTGCCTGTAGTTGCCGATGTATGTGCCTTTCTCGCTCAACGCCACATCATCTTAGTACGAAGACTACGCTCGGGAAAATCCCGCAATATTTTGTTCAATCAACCAATTTCCTTTGCCTGGTTATTTAATATAAGTGAATGAAAATCATTGTTATTATTACGATACATTGTGCGTGTACTCAGTATTTTATCTCAGTAAAAACGAATGGTTTACGTCCTGACCTATAGAAGTCGTGCTACTCACTATTTGAACCCCATCATCTGGAAATCTAATCACTAATCCAAGGTTCCAGACATATAACAGCCCCATCAACCGCAGCAATGAATGGTCCCTTTGAGCAACTATTTCTGTCCATTGTCTTGTCAGTGACACAAAGCAGTACCCGAGTATTACGAAAGACGACGGAAAGAACTGACGATTACTAATTAATTAGGCTAACTGTCCCCTCTGGTTGCAGAATTTGCGATGAGACATGCAAATGTGACGAAAGCTGACCAATAGCATGCTTGGAAACACGACGAGCCCGTTCGTTTTTCACGTTCGTTTAGTGAAAGATCGCTAATGCCGTCGAGATAATTGTCAAGCGTACCCAAACGTATTTATAACCTATGACTACGTTATGAATACGCTATGCAAACGCCCAAAATTGAAAAATTTCATCGTTACTTCAGCAAGCCAGCGTTTTAGAGAAATTTTGATCTGACGATGGCGTACACATTGGCTAAATCGCAAGGTGTGACAGGGCCCTCAGTAAGAGAGAATTAATTTCCTTGCCAACCCATTTACATCTTGGCTACATCCATAGGCAGCGGAAAGGAAGACCCTCCACTGTCCATGCTACATTCTGAATGAATATCCTTGTTCATAGGTTGTCAATATTGTTTCCATGACCACAACTTTCATGCGGGAAACGATCTAGTCGTATTTTTGGTACAGTTTAATCGTCGTGAAAATTGCAGTGGAAATCAAGCGTTTTTGTTAATTTTCTCGGTATCTATATTTCTGACATGCATTACGCAAACTTTCAAGAATTTTTGATTGTGAGGTGGACAAGTTAACTCCTCCCTCGAACATCAACGGATCTGATTAAATACAAAACTGGATTTTCAATAGCACAACAAACTAACATGTGGTCGTTGCCTTGTGTCCCAGTGTACAACAAAGTTGTGAAAACGCGCAGGCCAGCACTTAGTCTGGCAGAGACCCTGCGATTCGCGTTCTTCCCTGTTGGAACACGCGCGCGCCCTTCAGAGACGCGACGCGAATCCCAGGGTCTGGACGTTCTTGCAAGCGACCGGTCGGATTTCTGCCTGATCCGGGTACTTTATAGAACTCCACACATCCGTTAATCAAAACAAAAATGACAAGTACCATAGCCAAATAAAATGTAAAATGAAAAATAAAAACATACCGCGTATGTAGGTCTACTAGCTACTAGTATAATATTCACTAAGCCCAGTTAGATAGGTTTTTCTTTTGACGTCACTGTCCTTATGAATATTCATATACTTGCAAGAACTGACAGTCGCTGTGTCTGGCAGCGCGTGCTCACAGCTGCACAGCGTAGCCTTCGAATGCAGGCCCACTTTGGGCGCGCACAAAACAAGGCACAGCGACTGTGGAGAGTCTAGGCAGTACTGTAAAGATTCACAAACACAATGAAACTTTTCTGATACCCACCTGTTTTGCATCTTTAAAGATCCTTATGCAAATTCTTCGCAGTACATCTATAGAGCGTGCCGTCCCAGGCTTTGCCGGCGGAACGGTAATCCGGCCCGGTGGCAGATTTTGGCGTGCCGCACCTGTCAGTACATCCTTGCAAAAATTTCGCCCTCCATCCTGGTTCACGCCGAGACAATATATATATGGGCATGTGCCAGGAGGACTGTACAGTGTACGGAGACTGCAGGAGGCCTGGCGGTAGAGGCGTTCAGGGCCCCAGTCGGCACCGTGTGCTCCCGTAGTAGAGAAGTGCTCGGGAAAAACCTGGAGCAATAAAATCTTATTGGACCCAAGGTAGGAAGCATGCCGAGACAATAAGCGGGTCGAAAGCATACACTAATAAATAAGAACGGGTGCAGTCTCGGCTTTGCCGGGGGAAGAGAAATCAAGCCGGGTGGCGAGTTTAGCGTGCCGTACCTGTCAGTACACCCTCACAAAAATTTCGCCCTCCATCCTGGTTCACGCCGAGACTATATATAGGGGATAACTCTTGCTCGAAATGGGCTGAAGGTGAATGCGAGAAAGTACGGACTTTTACTGTGCTTTGGCGGCTTTAGCTTCAGCATTGCCGGTACGTACACCTTGGCCCTGAAGCCATCGTCGCCCCTGCGACGAAAACGTGCAGTACGTGCGCGCTTGCAGTGACGTACCGCGCACAGACGGAAAGGGAACTATGCGAGAAAATAGGGCTTCTGCCCGCGAAACTGCAAGAAAGTGGCGATCTCTTGCAGCTTAAATGCAACACTCGGTTTTGCCTGACCGAGTCGAAAGTATGGGGCTTCTGCCCGCAAAATATTGTTTTCCTCCTGGAAAAAACTGCAAGAAAGTGGCGATCTCCTGCAGCTTCATGCAAGGCTCGGTTTTGCCTGACCGGGCCGAAATTACAGACTATAAATAAAAGCCGGTGCGTTCTCGGTTTTGCCGGAAAAGGAGTAATCCAGCCGGTCGGCGATTTGGCGTGTCGTACCTAAGAGTTCACCCTCACAAAAATTTCGCTCTCCATCCTGGTTCACGCCGAGACTATATATAGGGGATAACTCTTGCTCGAAATGGGCTGAAGGTGAATGCGAGAAAGTACGGACATCTCTTGCAGCTTCAGGGCTCGGTTTTCCTGGCCGAGTCGAAAGTACAGGGCCAGGCCTAGGTAAGAAATATTAGCAAGGCGTACGGTCCATATCGTCAGGATGGAATTCTAGATAGCTAAGCTACGAAGTCCCACCTATGAGATGTAAAACACAGATAGTTCATGACAAAATCTAGATTGTCAAGACGCAATTTTGACGATTTTCCCGTCATACATGCCGTTTCAACATGGCGGCCTAGGATAACGTCGATGCGAAGGCAGCAGTCGTGGTAAGTTTTTACCGTTATTTTTAGTTTTGAAGTGAGAAATCGTGAAAAAATGTATCGCCTTCCGGGTCAAATATCATGGAAAATGCCCTCGTGAAGTATTTTTGTCGAACGTTTGGTATTTTTAGATAAGATAGATGTTAATTGCGGACTGCTGTGGGTCTGCTAAGCTGATCTGTGCGATATCCATAGAAAACCACGTGCGTATCAGTACAAGTATGGTACACGGTATGGTGCAGTGCAGTGCAATTTAAGATCTCAACTCGTTGACTTGGTCGTATACAACATGCGACTTCTACCATCTGATCTTTGAGATTACCGTATGTGCAGGGTCTAGCTTATTAAATGGTACTCATGCAAAGTTTGCTCTATTTCCTATTAGTATTTGCAAAATCGCACAGATCTGCTGGTAGACCCACAGCAGTCCGCAATTAACATCTATCTTCTCTAAAAATACCAAACGTTCGACAAAAATACTTCACGAGGGCATTTTCCATGATATTTGACCCGGAAGGCGATACATTTTTCACGATTTCTCACTTCAAAACATAAAAATAACGGTAAAAACTTACCACGACTGCTGCCTTCGCATCGACGTTATCCTAGGCCGCCATGTTGAAACGGCATGTATGACGGGAAAAATCGTCAAAATTGCGTCTTGACAATCTAGATTTTGTCATAACTATCTGTGTTTTACATCTCATAGGTGGGACTTCGTAGCTTAGCTATCTAGAATTCCATCCTGACGATATGGACCGTACGCTTGCTAATATTTCTTACCTAGGCCTGAGGGCGTCTGCCCGCAAAATATTGTTTTCCCTCTCGGGAAAAACTGCAAGAAAGTGGCATCTCTTGCAGCTTAAATGCAGGGCTTGGTTTTGCCTGACCAGGCCGAAAGGTACAGTAATGATGCGAGGCGACCACCTGGTTTGCGACAATCCAATGGCTCCGCTTTCGGCGGAGGTCCCGTATATGCCAGCGGCCGCTCTCGCCTTCCCCACCAAACCCTGCCGGCGCCTAGATAGAGAGCGCCTCTCGGTTTGCGCGATATATGCCATCCTGGAAGAAGCGGCAAATCACTTGCCAGACAACATGGGTGTGGATCGGGATGTCATACTTAGCAGAGCAGTCTCTTCACTGCGATCTATTAAAAGTTAGCTTCCACAATCCGCTGATTTGCCCGCAGCGGACGGGCAAGTTCAACCGTCGACCGACTGGGTCTCGTCGGGGAGAGACTACGTTGAAAACTTTTTACGGGGACAGAGACGGAGACCAAGCTTGCGGAGTGTCGGCATCGCGGGATGGCCGGCTGCAGAGGTGCGTCGGCGCCCGGCCGAACACCGTTGGCTTGCCAGGCTTTGTTGGGGAGAGGCATGTGTCAAAACTTGTCTTCACGTCGAGTGACCGACACAAGGGTAAAGTTGCAGAAGACGAGCATCGCGGGATATTCTGCCCAAGAGGTGCGTAGGCGCCCAGCCACGCTGCCTTGGCATGCCAGGTTTTGTTGGGGAGAGGCATGAGTCAAAACCTGTCTTCTCGTCGAGTGACCGACACAAGGGTAAAGTTGCAGAGGACGAGCATCGCGGGATAATCTGCCCAAGAGGTGCCAGCCCCCCTGCAGCTCTCCCTTTGCTTGCCAGGTTGTGCCGGGGAGAGGCAAAGGTTTAGTCTGGTGACCCTGACAGGGTAAAGTTTCAGAGTACGGGCATCGCGGGAGGAGGTGCATCGGCGGACTGCGAAGTTATAACCTCCATAAATGTAATAATCTCCACAAATGTAATATCAACCACTATTGTAATAAAATCAACCACAAAGGTAATAAAACAGTCAACCATTAATGTAACAACCCGCAACCACAAATGTAATGAACAAATTAACCATAAATGTAATAAAACTCAACCATAGATGTAATAAACTTGAACTAGCATATGTGATCATTTGTTTATCAATGCCCTGGGTAAATAAAAACGTTAATAAGACTTGTGTAATGTTATCGCATACTTTCCTGAAACTAGGTTTCCTCTCCGAAACACAGTATAGAATATTTTGAGAACACTATCAGAACACGGCGAGGTACTGATCAAACCGTTAGATAATAGTAGTGGAAAAGCACTTCTAGACACTGATGATGACTTAATAAGGAAGCGTCAAAATAACTCGTCAACCAGTGATATCACACAGTTTATGACAGATGACTCAGAACAAACAACAGAGAGATATTACAACACAAAACATGTTGACGAGAACATCTATCTTCATTTCAATCTAGTAAAACCAATACGACCACTGCCTTGAACACTAGAACAAAATTAGACATCCTAGCATCCCCGTGATGGAACAAACTTCAAGAGGGACAACATATGAATACAGACGAATTTGACTAATTAAGAAAAGTACGGAAAAATTCGTAAGAAACGCCGTTAAAGGATCGTAGTGTATACAGTCTCCTCAACTCTGGAGTAGAGACTGCACTGACATTCAGATTACAGCTGTGTCTCGCCATGGCCAATCAGTTCTGTACACAAAATAGGGAAACGCAAAATACACTTTCAAATATACAAAACACACTAAACGCAAATAATTAAGGATATGAATAATGTGTGGAGTTACATTCCTTATTACATAGATAAATATTTATGGGCTAATTCTTCAATTGCGATGACGAAGTAGATTTATTACATTTATGGTTGACAAGTATCACATTTATGGGTGATTTTTTTTATTACATTTATGGTTACAATTTATTACAATTGTGGTTGGTGTTTTTATTACATTTATGGTTAAAGTTTGTTACATTTATGGATGATATTACATTTATGGGTGCACTTTATTACAATTATGGTTGATGTTACATTTATGGAGATTATTACATTTATGGGGGTTACAGAAGTGACCACTGACCCCCCCCCCCTCCACAATCACTCATCTTCGTGCTCATCGTGCGATTTTAAACGCCCCACAACTGATAGAAGGGGAAATATTCTACCATCGCCCGAGACAATGTATGCCCAACATGGGCCGCATCCTAGATTCGGTGATTTGGTCGGGAACGCCTCTACAGAAAAAAATCGGTTAAATATGCACGAAGCAGGTCGACTCTAAAAATTTCCAAGTTTTAGACTGAGAAATGGCCGGAGTATTTAACCGATTTTATTTTGCCTAGTGTTTGGCATGCACGTAGTACCGAAGGGTATAATTGTGGTCAGTAAATGTGGTAATTTTTTGTTTTGTAAATTCTTTATTTAGTTTGTTAGCTTGTTTCTTCCCACTGAAGTTTGACAGCGCAAAGTAATTTTGGATGTAAACATAAAATAAGCATATCACATCTGTGATTGTTGACAACTAGTATATTTTTGCACTTTACATTATGAATAATAAACATGAATAAAAAACAAGAATTCTATAGTAGTAATTTAGGCAGCTTACATAGGTACGTAAAATGGGGAATACTCAGCAATATGACAAAGAAACAGTGATTGTTTTTCATTTGGCTGCTCAAAGCAACGGAAAATGACAAATATTTAATTTGAACTGAATGAACACGGACCGCGGGTATAAAAAGTAGCTAACACATAAACACATAAACATGATGTTTATTTCATTTGAATAACGTTAACAGCATCATACAGACAGCTCTGCAAAATATCCACGTATCGAACAACATTCTATCTTTCGATGCTCTCAGACAAAAACTGTCGTATAATTTCTCATCAGACTGCACAATAGTAAAAATTGTGTCCTGGCCGAATTGTGAGTTCTCATGCGTTCGTCGAACTGTTATGAATTCATCCTTTATTATCACAGAAATATATGTTTTAATTGACTTCAGTTCAATTACCATTATGACATTTAACCATACCCTATTCAGGCGTTTCATTAGAAGCTGGCAGCTGGAGAAAGACACAAGTAGGTAACAGATTTTCCATTCATCCACATTCTTTGATCGTACTCTCCGGCAAACTGAGAAATGTTTAAATTAACAAAATGTATTGTCATCGTTTGGCTGTCGAATATTGTGACTCAAACACTAATCATGCAGAAAAAGTAATAAAAATATCCGTATTCAATGTCATTTTCAAACAATTTTACCGAGTGCAATACAAATTGAAACACCTCTCAGATTGCATCATTGCACACATCAATTTCTCAAAAATTTCGATTTGAGAGATGGTCCCTCCTCTCATGCTGCCCCTTTGAGGTATTCTAACAGTTTTACTTAGTAAAAAAGCAAATTAAAAACACCGCACCATTGCACACATCAATTTCTCCGAATTTTCCACGCCAGGTAGGGGACACCCCCTCTGACACTTTCCCCCTCAGCCTCTTGCGTATAAAATCCGAGGAAAACAAGATTCGTTATTTTCCAAATATAATCTAACCGCCACACAGTGAGCGATGGCAATGCAAAACCCTTGAATCCTGCTTAACTTTAATTTCAATTTTTAGGTTTCGTTCTCTAGGGTAATAGCAACTTAGCGGACGCGCTGAACGCGTTCATAGTCTGCGTGCGATTTCGCGACGCAATGTACCTAGGACAGTAACCCGGTAAACCGCTACATGGTGACATTTGACTTATCTTGTGAAATTGGTACGCCATGGCGCTAAGCGCCTCCTTTGTACAATTGCCGTTTTACAACCTCTGATACCGAAACTGTAGGTTACAGACGTATGTGGGATCAATTTATTATCAGGTATCGTTATGTGGTAGAAAAAAATTTCAAGTTGCTGAATATTCACGTATTTGCAGATAAATAACTGTACTATTTACGAATTTGAAAGTGCTAGCAAAGTGCTATCATATCATCCTCACTGTCTTATATACCGATTGCTCACACCTTCACTTCATCTATTTTTTTAAAGTTAACCATATTCTCATACAAGAAATATTTCAAATTTCTTTTTCAAAGTACAAGCTTATTTCTTAAATTCAATGCAACGATTTATCGCTAAATTTTCTTGTTGCACATCCCTAGGGCTGATCACGTCACTATGACTAGCTAATGGGAGCTGTGGACGAGGACGGGAGCTGCGGGCTTCAGAATTATCACGGCCTACATGTTTATTGTGACAAATAAGATATAATAAATAGATCGAATAGAAGAAAACATACTCTGAATGTTCTCATATTGTGAAATACGCAAATATGTAAGCTTCGACTAAACAAGACCTTGGCCTAAATAATATCGATGCCGCCATGGCATCACTGGTTCTTGTAATACTAGTGCAATGTTTCCGTTACGTGGGGTATGACGCTCAAGTTGCCCTATCAACTGGCTGAAATGTTGCTAGTTATAGCTGAATCAACGACAAACTAGCTGTGGGTCAACCCCATCTATCAAACCTGAGCTTGCTTTTTGATTTGGCGGGAACTCAATTAAATAGCACAATGTCTGCGTAACAAAAGATTTGGACAAATATAACAAGTTCTGCGGTTTGTTGCTGCACTGAGAGCAGTGAGAGGGGTAACCTCGTTTTTTAGATTTTTTTCGGTGTGAGTAGCCAAGTAATTAAATAGGGCTTATAGACGAATTCTCTTTCGATAACGTCGTAACGGAAAACATAAAGGCGTCCTTATCCTTTTTACCTTTAAATGTGATGTTAAGGAAAAACAGTTGGACACGTTGCCACGGCTTCGACACTACAGTTGAGAGACTAATGTGACACTGCGATCCTTTGACGTTATGTTATGTTATGTTATAACACGCCACATGCTCATTCCGTGTCGCGATTCGCCAGAATACGTCACGTGACGAGAAAATAGTAAACACCTATTCAAAGTTGCCTGGTCATGAGGGCTATAGCGACCGTCTATCACCCGAGGGGCCGTGTGTTACCAGAAACACATCGCTATTCCCTAAGCCGTAGGCCGAGGGGTATAGCGATGTGTTTCTGGTAACACACGGCCACGAGGGGTAATAGACGAACGCTATAGCCGAATAAAGACCAGGCTATAGGTGTTTTATAACACACCATATGCTCATGTTGTATTGTTATATAGTTTTGAATGTGTTTCGATATTTTGCACCGCAACAATCCATTGTGACAAGTTTACTGGGCGATGTTTCCACAGCGCTTTCAGTTGTACGTGGTGCACTTTTTTCAAAAAATATTCTTAGCATACCTAGTGACATCCTTAGTTGCACCTTAATCTTTTCCGTCGATGAGCTATTCAAGTTCCTACGCTGTTGGAATGTTGGAAAATGTTGGAAAATCTGTTTTAAAAGAATGTGTCGTCACCTATCCCGGACGCATATCACGTTCTAGTCACCCGCCATTGCTGCAAAGCTGCAGACGACACTACGGTCACGTGACCGGGCACTTTTCCAAATTTGGTGAGAGCTATTTCTCTAGGGAAATAGCTTTTCAAAAAATACCCTCTGACGTCATTTTTGTCGATTTGGTGGGGACTAGACGTATCTATTTTTCTCGAGCCCTACTCGTAAGATATAATCAAGTCGTGCATACATGCCAAGATACATGCCAAAAGTTTGTTTCGGGGCAATTTTCACCAAATTCGGTCGAAAATGTTAAAAATCTTGTTTTCTGACCGAAATCATACTAAACCTATATGGGCTTAACTTTTGTTACACATTGGGTTGATTGTTACAAATAGGATTGACGTGTCAACCCTATTTGTAACAATCAACCCTATTTCTAACAATCAACCATATTTGTAACAAAGTTTAACCAATTGTAACAAAACCTAATTTTCAAAAACACTTGGCCGTATTTGATGAAATCTTGATGAAATATTCATATTAGTATGTCGGGACAGTTTTCTTTGTTTTCCTTGTTGAAACTCATTTTTCCGAAAATGATCATGAGATTAAATTTCTTTGTGCAGGTTGCTAGGGATAAGAGGCCTACTCACGAGATATAATCAAGTCGTGCAGATACATGCCAAAAGTTTGTTTCGGGGCAATTTCACCAATTTCGGTCGAAAATGTTAAAATCTTGGTTTCTGACCGAAATCATACTAAACCTATATGGGCTTAACTTTTGTTACAAATTTGACACGTCAACCCTATTTGTAACAATCAACCCTATTTGTAACAAAGTTTAACCAATTTGTAACAAAACCTAATTTTCAAAAAAACTTGGCCGTATTTGATGAAATCTTGATGAAATATTCATATTAGTATGTCGAGGGCAGTTTTCTTTGTTTTCCTTGTTGAAACGTATTTTTCCGAAATTGCTCGTTAGATTAAATTTCTTTGTGCAGGTTGCTAGGGATAAGAGGCCTACTCATGAGATATAATCAAGTCGTGCAGATACATGCCAAAAGTTTGTTTCAGGGCAATTTTCACCAATTTCGGTCAAAAATGTTTAAAATCTTGTTTTCTGACCGAAATCATACTAAACCTATATTGGGTTAACTTTTGTTACAAATTGGGTTGATTGTTACAAATAGGGTTGACGTGTCAACCCTATTTGTAACAATCAACCCTATTTGTAACAAAGTTTAACCAATTTGTAACAAAACCTAATTTTCAAAAAAACTTGGCCGTATTTGATGAAATATACATATTAGTATGTTCAGGGGCAATTTTCTTTGTTTTTTCCTCGTCGAAACTCATTTTTTCTTAAACTACTCATTAGATAAAATTTCGGCGTGCAGGTTTCTAGGGATAAAAGGCCTCCATCTAAGAGGTAATCATGTTTTTCAGATACATGCCAAAATTTGGTGGGGGCATCAGTCACTAATTTTGGTCAAAAATGCAAAACAAATCTTCTTTTCTGACAGAAGTCATACTAACCCTATTTGTATCAAAAGTTAACGCTATTTGTAACACTTAAAACTAAAAAAATAAATTTTGCTCTTCCAATAACATGATTTCAAAATAGGGCAGGTAGGTCGGCTGGGGTTTTTTCCCAATATTTTTTTTTAAAATATGCACTTTTCAGGGGTTCAGGGCGATCTAATACTTACCACAACATTTCCAGAAAAAGCGTATCATACATATTAAAGGACTAAATACATAAAAGACGTCGACGTCCCAAGCAAAAATCAAATATCAGGTGACGAACACGTGATTTACGGGGGTTTTCTGTCTTTTTGTTACTTCCGTGTTTACGTTGCGCGAAAAAAGTTTAGGGTCGCAGGCAAAAAATAGGGTAGGTCGGGTTATCGGAACAGGACAACTTTTTCTTTTGCCTATCCTATCCATCTGTAGGCCACCGAGACTTTGGTCGGCCTCTGTAAAGGTTGCTTAATATAGTAACTTAAATCATCATCAAACTTTAAATTTTAAATAAACTTTCAATCACGTCGCCCTGGAGTTTGATATTTTTCCTCCTTCAGTCGTATTTTTCTCTGTATTACTCCAATAATAATGCCGTACAGCAATGGCAATGCCGTAAAATCGTAAAATTTTGTCAAGCTTCAGCAGCCGAAAACCATACGGAATTAAGGCAGAAAGGACCCATCATGTAGTTACTCATAATCCAAGCCAGGCACAGATAGGTGAGACACTACACATACGGTGTCCAAAGTTAGAGAGTGGAGTCGTTTATGTTCCAGATACCTTCGATCTGGTGTTTGACCTTATAGTATCGGTCACCCAAACAACCGAGTAGTTCAGAAATGCACGCGATCGCCCATATTTGGGCACCGGGCCGGGGCGTGATACGTAAAAAAATGCACGGACCTGAGGGCACTTTCTCCCATAGCTTTACACAGGCACGTGAATTTTGGTATATGATAAAATAGTTTTACGCCCTTAAATTGAGTTATTTCGGAAGGCACTAAAAATGATGATGATGATGATGATGATAACAACAATAACAACAACAATAATAATAATAATAATATCATCATCATCATCATCATCATCATCATCATCATCATCATCATAATAATTGTATTTAAACACACGTCTCGCTGCTAACTCCGTCGCAAATTTAACCCATTTAAGGATCGTACTGAACGGTTCATTTGACATAGACCTAGAGCATTTAAAAAACTTCTTAACTGACTGAATACATACATACAACTTGAAAGACAATTTCAAAACACCTAATATTACACTAAACTCTAAAAGATGTCACGCAAGACACAATCAGAGTATCAAAAATCTACTACATGAAATGTACGAGAAAAATTACTTTGACCATAATACGTGCAATATCTCAAGCGACTTTGATGCAGACATTCTGAAAATATAACCAGATTCATTAAATCATAATATATGCAAATTACCCGTAATTAAGCATGTCACACACTGTAAAAGGAATCAGGTCTAAGTTACGCCCTGACTACTCGAAATACAAGGTTTCATCAAATTCGGTTTCGTACTTTTTAAAATATCATTGGAATAAAATCTTATCGCATTTCATAGACTGGAATTGGAAATCATCTCCGAAAAACCAGAATGTGATTCACTTTTGAAAAGGATTTAGAGATGACATTTACATCTTTATCGAAACACGAAACAAACTGACTGGAGCCCTAGAACAAAGGAAATGCATTCAACATTTAAATTTACAGTTGAGAAATACCTAAAAAAACAACATTTTCCGACGTTGAAATATTTCAGGGCTCAAAGCAAAACTAAGAAATCATTCTTGATATTAAAACAAATGCAAAACCAACCGGAACGTTCCAATGCCTGCTCAGAGGATCACCCAAAAACAACCTTTAAGGGACCCATCAAAGGCGAAATTCTTAGATACTCGCCTACATGCAATACCCAATCGATTTCAAGAAAAAGGTAGAATTTTTCACAAGCAAATTACTAGACAGAGAATGCATGGCAACGTAAACCAAACAGAAACCATACTCAAAACGTAAATAGAAAAAACAAACAAACAAACATTCACAACATAAAATGACTTGATCTTCACAACAACATTTAGGCTCAACACATATCAAAACAAAGGATAAAAAGAAAGCCCGTCAAAATATTTGGAAGAACTTGAAAAGTGGGAAGGATTAAAAACCCTTTTGCCAAAACAACCAACAAGAGCCTACAATAAAACAAATGTATAAATTAAAGCAGCGGCATTGAGGGTTCAAATGAATCCAAACAAATGCCAAGGCCGTATCTGTGATGAATTATCTGAAAATTAGGTAAAACGTCACCACAAGGAACCTTCATACAAAATTTCAAAGCAATTGGATGAGTAGTTTCTAGGAAGAAGATTTTGACCTGTTTTTTTTTTTTTAGCAAAAATGGCGAAATTGCAAAAAAAGAGTCGTGCATAGATCAGCACAATTCAATACGTCTTGAAGGAATTATAGCTCCAGAAACCTGTATACCAAATTTCAAATAAACCACCTCGCAATTTTAGACAAAATATTTTTTGAAAAACGACATATTTCCCCAAAATATAGGCCTAAATACGCATATTTCATCAAGATTTCATCAAATACGGCCAAGTTTTTTTGAAATTTAGGTTTTGTTACAAATTGGTTAAACTTTGTTACAAATAGGGTTGATTGTTACAAATAGGGTTGATTGTTACAAATAGGGTTGACACGTCAACCCTATTTGTAACAATCAACCCAATTTGTAACAAAAGTTAAGCCCATATAGGTTTAGTATAATTTCGGTCAGAAAACAAGATTTTTAACATTTTCGACCGAAATTGGTGAAAATTGCCCCGAAACAAACTTTTGGCATGTATCTCCATTACTTGATTGTATCTTACGAGTAGGCCTCTTATCCCAGGCAACCTGCACAACGAAATTTAATCTCACGAGCATTTTCGGAAAAATGAGTTTCAACAAGGAAAACAAAGAAAATTGCCCCCGAACATACTAATATGTATATTTCATCAAGATTTCATCAAATACGGCCAAGTCTTTTTGAAAATTAGGTTTTGTTACAAATTGGTTAAACTTTGTTACAAATAGGGTTGATTAGTACAAACACACGTCAACCCAATTTGTAACAAAATTTAACCCAATATAGGTTTAGTATGATTTCGGTCAGAAAACAAGATTTTAAACATTTTCGACCGAAATTGGTGAAAATTGCCCCGAAACAAACTTTTGGCATGTATCTGCACGACTTGATTATATCTTACGAGTAGGCCTCTTATCCCTAGGAACCTTCACAACGAAATTTAATCTCACGAGCATTTTCGGAAAAAAATGAGTTTCGACATGGAAAAAAAAGAAAATTGCCCCAAACATATAAATATGTATATTTCATCAAGATTTCATCAAATACGGCCAAGTTCTTTGAAAATTAGGTTTTGTTACAAATAGGGTTGATTGTTACAAATAGGGTTGACATGTCACCCCTATTTGTAACAATCAATCCAATTTGTAACAAAAGCAGTTTCGGAAAAATGAGTTTTGACAAGGAAAAAAAAAAGAAAATTGCCCCCAAACATACAAATATGCATATTTTATTAATATTTCAACAAATACGGCAAAGTTTTTTGAAAATTAAGTTTTGTTACAAATAGGGTTGATTGTTACAAATAGGGGTGATACAGACTTGGTTATGGGCCGGGAGGGGTGCATCATTGCTGTTATTTTGAAGTTTTGGCTACGCCAGAGAATTCGTAGATATAGAAAACATATCATCTGAGGCCACAATACTGGATAAGCGGAAAAATTATCAGTAATAATCTGGGAGGATGACGTCACAAAATACATAGTATTGACAAAGCTACAATATAAGTAATATTACTGTTTGCAATGTGCATTTATATAACATGTATAACATGTAACAACTCCATTGTGAAAATTTTATTGGCGAGTTCTCCACGGCGTTAAAAGTAGTGTCTAGTCGTCACAATAAATGCAAAAATATCCTTAGCATATCACGTATCATCCTGACATTGGCTGTACTTGATCTTTATAGTCAATGAGTATTCAAGTCCCTATGCTCTTGGTATGGAAAATCTTGCTGCTTCAGTTCGAGGGTAGTCGCTCATCCTAGGACTTCAACAGGTTCTAGTCATCCGCCATTGCAAATCAGCTGGCGACACTAAGACTGTAGTCACGTAAACGGGTAACTTTCCAATAACTATCTCCCTTGTACTCTTTCAAAAATACCCTATGATGACACTTTTTGTGAGCCAGAGGGGAAAGAAGTATATAGTTTCTCCGTGCGCGACAGCAATACGGAGAATTTTAGATTGTAACTTTATTACAAGATGGCGACCGTGTCGTTCACTGTCAAAGGTCTGATCTCAAGTCCTCTATTCTAACCCGAGTTTCTCTTTCTCGGAACGGTTGAATCCCAACGAACAGATTGACTGTCCCAGACATGGATTGAACCCCGAAAATAGTCCCTCAACATGGACACTGTTGCTACGACACACGGCCCTGGGGGTTGGAGGAATGTGATGGGGGTCACTCAAAAAATTGAAAACCTTAAGGGGGGTTGTTCAAAATGAGGAGAGGGGGTTACTCATTTTTTTTGCGCAAAATCAATTTAAACACCTCAAAGATTGCATCATTTCACACATCAATTCCTCAAATTTTCAACAGGATCGAGGACAAATCTGAACTGTTGTGAATTCACACTGTATTATCAAAGAAACATATATTTTAATTGACTTCAGTTCAATAACCATTTTGACATTAAGAAGGTCGCATATTTTTCATTCCTGCATATTTTGGTCTTCAATCTCTGGCAAACTGAGAATTGTATTTTAACAAAATGTATTGTCATTGTTCATTTGTTGAATATTGTTACTAAAACACTAATCATGCAAAAAATGTAATAACAATATTTGTTCAATGTCATTTTCAAACAATTTACCGAGTGCAAAATAAATTGAAACACCCCTCAGACTGCACAGTTACACATATCAGTTTCTAAAAATTTCCAATACGGGAGAGGAGACTCTCTAGTGCTTTCCCCTTCGGCTGTTCTTACAGTTTTACTTAATGAAAAAACAAATTAAAGTAAAAACACTTCTCAGACTGCTCCGGACGGTTGCACCATTGCATACATCGATTTCTCAAACTTTTCCATGCAAGATTGGGGCAGACCCTCTGACACTTTTACCCTCGGCCTCTCCCATGTTCTCCCCTCCTGTACTTTCAAATTCTGCCCAGTCAACTATCCTAGTGGAAACCTGCCATGATACCCATCCAAACTAAACAATGCTACAATGTGGAATACTGGTGATAGCTGAACTTTTATATCTGTATATTGCTGGTTTCACCTTTTAATCGTAATGAGATAACCGACGATAATCTAGCAGGATACACCAGGATTTCAAAGGTCTTTTACTCTTGCTGTACATTATTTTGTAAATTTGATAAATACTTGTATTTAACTTTTCTAAGGGGGTCAGTCAAGATTTCTGATTTACAGAGGGGTGTCACTCCAATTCATCATGGTTGGCAAGAGGGGTACCCGAAATTTCGGGGTTTCCGATGAAATTCCTCCGACACCCGGCTGTAAATAATGACGCTTTCTTATATGATGACAATTTTTCATTTACAAAATATTTGTTAAATTTCGTTTGATAACATTACCACAGATTATTGGGATTAGTGGGTAAAAACTGCATCACTTCTCGCTGGCTTATTAATGTATTCATATGAAGCTGAGTTCCTTCAAGCCCTATGCAAGTCATGCTCAAAAAGCACTGGTGAGACATTTAACAACGCGTACAGGTATATTGACGATCTGTTGAGCTCGGATAATCAAACCAAATTAACTAGAACAGTTCTAGATCAAATTTATCCTGATTGGTTAGAGGTTAGAAAACAACAGATAGTAGGAACTCAGCTTAATGTCTTGACCTGTTGCTCCAAAATTGGTACAAATGGGCTATACACTAAGATATATGACAAGATTGATGATTCTAATTTTGAAATCATAAATAATCCTTACTTGTTGAGTAATTTGCGCCAGCTTAAGCTTATGTTGTGTATAGCTTTGAGATTATGAAATACTGTAGGATTCGTGGTTCGTATGTGAATTTCCGGAGTAAATATGCTGTAAACTAGTGAGACAGGGATATTTGGAAAGTAGACTGACAAGATCTTTCAAAATGTTTCTTTGGCTGATATCAAGATACAGTATACATATATGAGACTCCTGTCACTCAAGTGATAAGTAACAACATACCTAACGGTGACTTGATTAAGTGATACATTAATATGCATCATTAACAGATCTGCCAGTCTGTCAGTCTTTGAATAATCCTGACGGGTATAGCAGGGTAAACTTACCCATTCCCGACGCCCGAAATTGCAAACAAAACTCCCATGGACCTGGTAATAAATGTTATATCTTCGACAGATATGATTATTAGACTTATTTTGATGCCATGATACAAGGCGCTTTTAATCAGTGATCTACCGACTTTTTTTCAAGTATTGTTCACATATGACTAATGCGATGGTAATAAATTTCTTCATATAACTTAAAGTTTAGTATGGCTTACATTATTAACGTGATTTTATCACTAACTTAAGGATTGTCGAATAGCTTGACAATAGATGTCCCGAATTGTATGTTTTAATTTGATGAGCTTTGATGGCAATATTTACCACTATTAAAGTACATATTTCAATATGTTTGATGTTGACTGATTACATATTTGAAAGTTTATATTTTACTCCACCCACAACTCGCTTTCCCTTTAAAATGTCGCATATTCTGTGGGATCTAAAACTTTAAAACAAGATGCCTGTCTGCGTTCATTGCATCACTAACTTCAACCTCACAGCAATAAACGCCTGTGTAATTTCCTTGTATTTCTTCATTCAAAAAAGTAATATCGATGTCTATCATGCTGTTAAGTGGTGTAAGCCCTATTTAATTGCCAAATTATGATAAAATCCGGATCATTTATCCAACAGTAACACCGTTTCTTACAGTGTAACACTTGCGTCTTCCACCCCTGATAAACGAATGGCGATCGGTTATAAAGTCTCCCAAAGCAAACTGAAACGTGCAGCTTGATTAATTTGTTGAACTTTTAAGATGTAAGGTGTTCTTGTTCTAATACTTTTCAAATTTCTCTCGCTCTTTTCTTGTTTCGGAAGTTTGTTTTGCTTTCTGCAATTCAGTGGACATTTTTCATGCACCTCGGATCTTGCCTTCTGTCAATGACAAAATTGTGCTTTTTCAGCTTTATTTGGTATCTTTCCTCATTTTGCTGTGATATTGCTACCTGTTTGCTTTTATTTTCACCAGTTACCTCCGCCTTGCTTCGGCTTCAGTGTCATAGCCATTTTGCAGTTTTGCTATTTTTATAGTGCCCAACTTTGCTTAGTTTTTTCAGTAAATGATCATCATTTTTATTACCTTTTTGTCTGATTTCAATTTTGCTTTTCGTCTCAAAAATTGAAATGATTTGATATGTAATTTTTATTTACAGTAGATGTAAACTAATCAATGACATTGGACTTGGGGATTAATGTCAGCAAGCAACGAGTCGCGTTTACGTGCGTATGAAACTGCTGAGTTGACGACCTCTGTCCTGTCAGTCGCTGGCGGTCAGTGCACTTCGGTGATGACTAGCAGAACATGTGTAACCTATTCAATCCATAATAGTCTACTCCATAAACCTGAGTGCAAAAACTTAAAAATTTATTGCGTGGTGAAAAAACACATGCTAGCACAGTTTTTAATATCCAAATGTCAAATCATACATAACACAACTGGCAACATGAATGAAGCATGTAAACACGGCATATTAATCAGTTTTGGTTGCTTGATTAACATCTTCTTTGCCATATGCAAAATTCTCAAAATCATTCCACCCTCTCAATTGTTGACAAACTCTCTAGTGCTTCATTACATTTTATCGATTTCGATACTAACTCTGAGCTTCGATCCAAGGGCCACCTTAGCGACACATAGCAAATAATGGTCTAGGCAACAATATAAGTCATTAGTGTAATTACAGAAACAGGGACTGAAATAAAATCACGCAAAAACTCTACAAGAATCTTGTCAAGTGTTCAGGCTCTCTGAACCCGACACCTCATGATTTGTTTTTGCCAACAAGTTTCTCGAAATAAATCCACATTTGTCTGAAGTTTTAATTTTTACAGATTTTATTCTTCTGAAGAGGCTTTACTTCGGGCTCTGAAGCACACATGGTCACTTTGTTAAAGTCAGAGTCATCTTAAGACCAAACTAAGTCACGCTGAGGAATGTAAACGTTGTAAAGAGTAAATGTATATGCATGCAGCCCTAATTTCTCGTGTTTCAGGAAACGCTGCGACAAGTTTTTCTGTGAACAATTCCTTTTTACGCCATAGTCAGTATTATATTATAGCTTTGTCAATGCAAGTGAATTTTGTGACATCATACCCTCAGATTATTACTGATAATGCATCCGACTATCCAGCATTGTAGCCAAAGATGTTATCTACATCTACAAATTCACTGGCATTGCAAAACTATAAACTAATAGCAATAATGTACCCCATCCAAACACATAATGGACCCGAGAAAATCTTTACTCTCCATAATGTACTCGGCTTCGCCTCTTACATTATGATGTCTGAAGTTTGCTTTCGTCCATTATGGGCCGGGAGGGATGCATTATTTAATAGCCAAATAAATCAAACAGTATCGTTTGGAATGTATCTAAGCTAGTAAAACAAGACATTCATATCATTAGTGAACTGCTGAAATCTGAATAAAGAAGCAGACTTTGTTAATGTATGGTAGAAAAACGCAAAGCATAATAATGAAAGAAAAACGTTATTTTAAACGCGTGACAATATGTCTTCGAAAACTTTCGGATTGTATAAAACGCTTTTGTACAAAAATATTATGGGAAAAATTTTGAATTAAGACGACACAGATCCTTCGGCAAAAATACGCTTTTTTATACGACCATATTGTGAAAATATTTGGAATCGTCAATTGTCATTGTATACTTATATGGAGAAGCCGCTGGATTAATCAAATTATTTCCTAATTCTATGATAGGAAATTAACTGAATTTAATTTTAAACTTATTCATAATATTTTGCCATGTGGTATAAACTTATTGAAATGGAAAATGACTGAAGATAACAAATGCTGTCTGTGTAATGTACCTGATTCCTATTGTATTTAAAATGTCAACTTTTGGGGAATTTCTGACATTACTTTTCTGTTTTCTTTAACAAACTTGATATACAACACGAAGTTAAATTTACGTACAATTATTCTTGTACACATATCCTCATTATAGGTTTGTTAACTTTATCATTACAGTCGCAAAATATTGTGCGTTTTCTTCTTTGGTTCACTTGAGACATGAGTTTAACAGCCCAAGGTCAAGAGTGAGTTTTGACGTGTTCAATAGATATTTGCACTTCATGTATCAAATACACAAGACGAATAATAATTCTGAGTTCTTGAGATTTTGGTAGAAACTATTCCGGTAAAGACATTTTTGCTGAGAGAAAAATAATACATATAAAAACAAAAGGGGAGAATTTCCATACGTGTTAACTGCAGTAATTTAAACTTTGATGTCTCACAGTCTACATTGTATCAGCTTTTCTCAGTTTTGTAACTCTTCCTTTGACTGCAATAAAATATTGATAAACAAAAAAAATTTCGGATAAACTGTTTTCAAAACAAAAAGGGTCTAGTTTTACTCATAAATGGATTTAAGTTTGATTGTACAATTTTGCTCTTCCAAAGGTTAATTTCCAGTGCTAGGTTATATCAAGATTTCAAAACTTAAAATACTTATGGCAAATGTCAAATACTAATCAGACTAAATAAGGAATTGGTAAGAAAATACAACACTTGATCTCTCTCTCTCTCTCTCTCTCCTCTCTCTCTCTCTCTCTCTCTCTCTCTCTCTCTCTCTCTCTCTCTCTCTCTCTCTCTCTGTTTTCGCGTCAGGAAAATGTGTCATCAGTGGAACAACTTTACCCTGCCTTTAATATCCGATTTCTTTCCCGTATTTCATGAAGTATTATTTCAATCTTCTTTAATACACCCTAGCCGATTGACGAATGGTCCGAAAAGCTCTAAATCGATTCATATTGTATAATAAATAATATACGTGTATTTTATGAACGCAAGCCTCAACTGAATGCCTGTATAGAAAACTATGTTACAATGAAACAATTAGCTAACCCGGGTAACCCATCGATGACACAACGCAAAGTCAGCGACAACACTTTATGGGGAGTTAAAGTAAAGGTGGAATGAAGAGCGCCTCATTGTCGTACCAGTGTGCTGGTATGCGGCGTACGCGAGGTCTAATTTCGGTATGTTGCGAACCGCTGTTATGCTAAACAGTGATCATCACATAATTACATTCATGTCATTCAAATTACATAATGACGATATTGTAAAATTGTCAACTGACGTAATAATAACGATTATTACTTATGTCCAAGCAACTGTTATGCCGATCTTTGTTTCTAATGTCTTGAATGGTTCGGTATCGCTTACAGAACGATTCTGGGTTTTCACTGTTCTCATCTGATTCCTGATTCCTAACTGGAAAAATGTTCATCTTTGAATAGCACTGTGTCACTCCAACGATACCGTGTATGGCGCGCTTATTATTTACATCTGTTTGTACGATTTCGAAGCTGCAGTGAAAAATATATCTGACAAGCTCCAAGCTGTCAAAACGTTTCTAATGCTTAAAATAAAAAACTGTACATGTACCGAAGTTGACAAAATGAACTGTGTAGGGATTGGTTAGGTATATAGAGAAGACAATTTCAAGAAATCTTTTTTGTTCGGTCGCTAAAAGGAGAATTTTCGTGTAATTTTGGTTAATTCGAATAATGGACTTGGCTTATTTTTACAACATTTGCCTGATTGGCTCATGCAGATGCATCTACGCAACCCAGTTCATGATTCCATCATCGCTATCCCATGCCACTTTTTTCGTCTTACGAGACGTTTCGCGTTAGCAAACGGTTTTACATCCGTACACCTTGTACGAGTTATAGTTATGGATTACGCATTCCTTACAGCTATAGCCACATCCGTAGCATCGGTTACCATATGTATGAGTTCCCGTTGCGGAACCTTCTACCTTGGAGACAAGACCCTGACAGGCTCCACACTGAAAGTTAACGAAATGAAAGCACAATTAACTCGTTGAGGTTAAATTAGCAAGAGCTTCGATCAAACCTTCGCTTGTTCAATTCATCGAGGTTATGCGCACCATGGATATAAAAATAAACTTTTGTGCGCACATTCAAACTTCCAAATCGAAAGTTGAAAATGTTGAGTTATATAGTTGAAAATTGGGAGTTTGAATGTTGAATGTTGAGTTGTATAGTTGAAAATTGGGAGTTCGAATATTGGCCTTGATTACGCGCCATAGGGGTTCAATTCTTGTCTTGGAAACTTAAACTGATATATACTTTGTCTTGTGATCGCAATCAATCGCTCCCCATAAAAAGAACCATACGCCTAATGGTAAACAGTCATGCTTGAGGAATACATGTCTCAGTGTATGCTGACCGAAGGACAGCGCAAGTGCCTTCGACAACCGCGGCGGCGACGCCAACTATCGCCCTCTTCGATGAATAGAAACAAAAGTACAGCAAGCATGACAACACTGGCGAACTTCATCGTAATTTACACCTTGTGAAAAAATAGAAAAGCGATTTTTTTCATCTGTAAACACAACTGCAAGTTCCAGTATCTTGTAACCTTCAAGTACCACGCTATTTCATGCAGTCAAAGCGTCAGTATTTTTCACAAGATTGTGTACATACACTAGTACATTTTCTATCATGACTTTGTTTTGCAATGGCTCGCTTTGAGACAAAACGTATGTCTTCTTAGGGAAACACCGTTACTGACGCGGAGAAAAGTTAAGGCGACGCTAGTAGCGTCATTAATGTGGCAATGAAGTCTTACCTGAATCCAGTGTATCGCAAAGCCTCCAGAGCAAACGACGTTATAGCAAAGTTCTGATAAGCCGTCAGTATTTATACACAACTGATATAATAGATTCTCTTAACAGAGAAATTGTCAATCTTTCCGGGTTCGTGTGCTCTTCTCAGCTGGTCACACTTTGCGAAGAATGGAGTTTGTTTTCTTTTACAGGTGTGGCCCGAGTAAAATTTGTTTCCTGCAAGAAAACTGTTACTGTTACAATTATATTCATACACAACATACGCAAGCAATTTACTCCAAAGGCTTGGCAAAATTGTCAGTCTTTCCGAGTTCGTAGACGGTTCTTCGCCTGCTGCACTTCAGGACGAATCGGGTAATTGTGTATTATGTATTTTCCTTTGCAATGGCATTCTATTCGGTTTTTGCTGAATTTTGTTTCTTGCAAGAAAATCTCAAGGTCGGTCAACCTATCTCGAGTTTTACCGCCAATTTCAGTCAGTGATACCTTATCCTCGTTGCCACTTTCTGCTTTCACTCATTGCAATGTCTTTGCATTTGGAAACTATATATCATCAAATACAAAGTTTCAACAATATAAATTAATCCCTAAGATGAGAGCACTGATTTTGCTACTTCTGCGCAAAATTCTGCGGCACAAAGTCTGATTTACATCGTAGAAAGTCTACGTAGTTAGTCGATGTAAAAAACCATCGATATCTTTCAAAAGTATTCTCGAAGGATAGCATTAAAATAACTTGCACAAGGAGAGCAATTGCTATTTATGCATGTATTTACATCTTTGACACATTAACAAGATTCATAGTCGGAAAAGTTTGGAATGCATGCGGATACTCGGTCCCTTCAAAGACTGCATTTACCATAGACACCAGTGCTGCATTCACAAACACCTCTGGAGGGACGGGAAAATTGAGGAGTGATTTGAAAATACTAAGTGTATGTTGAAGGATTTGAAAAGATATTGGGGACGTAAAGGGGGCTCGAAATGAAAGTGTCTTTGCATGATTGATATGAAATATGTTTTGAGTTGTTTCTTAAATACAAATTTGCAAAAAGTAAATTGTATTGAAAAACATTCTTTGGGTGTATTCATTGTTAAAATGACAAACACTAACATGAGGGTATTTTCTCACATATATAGGCATTAACCAAGATCACATGGAATTGCTCGATCTTCTGGGTTCTATGTGTCAACAGATGGATTAATTTAGTTTTTACCCGGGAGTACAAAGATTACAGTGAGCCGCTTCTTCCATAGCGCAATAAGCTTATCTGGGACTTATAAAACAGCCCATCCACAACTTTTGCAGTATTTTCTAGCACAGACTTGACACCAAACGCATGAGCTTACAGTTGTAAAGTTGAATGGTAGCTATTGGTAACCGTACTGAAAACAGCTTGTAACACCCGTTTCAGTGCGTTGGCATTGGAACAGTGGAAATCACACTGTGCTACTTTCAATAGCACACAAATGAATAGTATACACATTATCTCTGGCCTTTCAGTACTGAACAGCTCAGATTTAGTTTTGTGTATCTACTGCAGTTTCTTGCTCTAATCCCGGACGTGTGATGAAAAGTCCAGTTTTAGCTTATCCACACAGTCATATGTGTACAGTCAGCTTTGTTATTGTTTAAAATTGAATTCAAGTCCTGACATAACAATTATTACTCTCTTTACACAGAATATTTTTGCCAAATACAATGCCTGTTATTCTGGCATTAACCGTGGGGAGTAGAACAAAACAACTGCAGTTGATACACAGCACAAAGCGTACAGAAAAATTGGCCAAAAGGTAAATCATGTTAACTATGTTCATTTCCTGACAGGTGAGTGAAGTGATCCTGTTTTCAAAGCTTTTTGAACGCTGTATCTCTGTTTTACAAAATGAAAGTTTCCTGTAAGAGCAAATATGTCAAAAACAGCACCCTCCTACCCTGGAAGAAAAACAAAACCACACACTCCGAAAAATTCTGTCAATTTCAAGATTAGGCCAGTTTTATTTTTAGGGGATTTCAAAATCATAGCAAGTCAGAAGAGGGAAGGGTACTTGATTGCCTTTTGAGTGTGTTAGGAGGCATTCAAAAAAATCAGAGAACATTTTTTGAGATTCTTCCGGCCCCTGCTCCCTCCAGTGGTGTTTGTGAATGCAGCCTGGAGCTCAAATGTCTATACATAAACACAGACACTCTCCGCCAGTAGCCACAAAGGCACCTTATGTCTATGATAAATTGCTAAGTCCAATCGGCGCCTCCTTAGCTCAGTGGTTAGAGCACTGGTCTTGTAAACCAGGGGTCGTGAGTTCGAATCTCACAGGGGGCTATAGCAGTCTATGTTTGTCCATGCTATCTTTTACCATGACATGACGAAAAAGTTGCAAACGTGTCGAACATTTGCCTTTTGACCTTGCACCGTTATGAGTGGTACAACGTTACGTTATTAGCCGAAATGAACCCTTAGCCCTAATTTTACTGTGTTGTTTAGATCTGGCTCAAGTCGGAGATTTTGCAAAGTGTAATTATTTTAGTAAGCTATAACGCATCAGCGTTACGTTTATTTGAAACGCTTTGACCTTGATGACCGTAATACGATTGTACCCTGCCTTTGTCTAGGTTCATTATTCTTTGACGTCTGCGCATGTGGCTAGAATCACCTTGCAATAACACTACCACATCGCAATAAACAATTATTCACTACCCTGTATCAAATCTACGTGTTCCTTGAAGTGTGAACTTCATCGTAAAACTAACATGCAGCAAACAGGAACGCAAACAGACAGCTACGGCGGCTGTCCGTGCACGCAATAAGCTGTAACACGTGCGATTGACCGACAAAACTTGTATGGAAAATGTTATAGAAGTGAGCAGTGGCTGGTACACATTACCGGGAAATCATTTGAAGCACCAACTCTTCCGCGGACGTTTCTGCTCTGAGTTAAACTACTGTAATACACCAGACAACGAGGTGCGATTTTAGTCGAACCTTCCGGATCGGTAGATTTTCGTAAAGTATATTCATTTTGGCGGGAAAAGAGTATAGGGAAATTGTAAAGTTCTGAGAACCTGAGCAGCTGAGACAGGAGGAGATCGTGAATATTGCGGATGGGTGTAAGATTGTGGCTCTCACTTTTGGGGGACATGTTAGACCTACTAATATCGACCCAGTAACAATAATGCTAACCTATGTATTGATGATTACAATCAAATATTACCATTCATTAGTGGTATTTTACTGCTGCCCTTTCGTTTGCGATATATTACAGCTTCCATCATGGCACCCTTAGCAAGAGGATATTACTAAACAAGCAAGACTGTACACGTCTCGCTCAGGTACTAAACGGCAGCGTAAGTAGCCCAGGCACCGTATGCCAGCGACCTCTTGAGTACGGTTACCTTGGCCTACTTTATTTTAGGGCATTCAGTATGTGATTACAGCCTTGAATAAACACTTACACGCATTTGCGTTATTTTCTTTTCCGTTTATTTCTGTTTATATCTTCTGGCCGTTTTACTGTAGTATGCAGATAAGAATGGACAGTGAAATTGATCTAAATGTTATCACACTTGTGTAATTGGTTTGTAAAGTTGTTTCAAAATTTACTACAGGATCGGTAACTTTAGTTGAGTTGCGGCAAACTAAAGACGGATGATAGTGTTGTTTCACAGTAGGCTTCTGCTGTAATTGTTGATATAAAGCAATAAAGTAGACACTGAATAGTGTCTGTGTGTGTAGGGTAAAGATTTCCTGACTTTCTATCCCTGTACATTTCGACAACTTTCTCACTTATTACTTCTGGCGTATGTACACCTCTTTTCCTGTAAATCATGATTTTTTTTGCCAAAGAACTTCTACAATGCAAAGGCAACAAGATTCTAATGACAACTAGACTCTGACTTGGCTGTGATACAATGTAACTCAAAGCAGCTTATAAGGAATGTAATATGAGTCTGTGTATGTGAAGTGCACTTCAAAGTGTACTCCCTGGTGTGTGTTTATTATGGGTCCATAAAAGCTCTTTGATTTTCACCGCAGTTATAACAAGTCAGTGCAACTTCTGAGGCAAGTTTTGGAACAACTTTACAAATACACAAGTGTGGCAACATTTAGATCAATTTCACTGTCCATTGTTATCTGCATACCAGTGTAAATAAAATAAGATCTGTTCACAGGGAATTGATGTCCCTTTGTATAACTCCTTGCCTCGCAGAGTTTCCGGGTTCGTAAGAACTAGACTGGGCCCAGTAAATGGTTGGTATTTTCCTTCATTTTACTCGTTTTCATCTTTATATGCCCACAGACTTTGGTCAAGTCTAGGAAAGAACGTAAGTTCAAGCGATCGCATTTCGACCACAAACCTACCCTTGGTTTCGGTTACTTTTTTATGAGAAGCCATATTTCTCAATGTCACAATAATAAACTCAACAGATAGTCAAACATGTTTCAAACTTTACAATTATTCTGCTTCCTTAAGGTGCGAATGTGAGTTCATCTTTATAATATATTGTCAAAGTTGTACATATTAGCCCTGTTTGATCCAAAGAATAGAAATAAATAATACAAGACATTTTTTAAAGTTGAGTTGTTCCTGGATAATACCAATTTTTTATAATTGATCGAATAGAAAAAAGAAACGCATTTTAACGTCGAGATTGCATGCATACCTCTTGAGTAATCGGGCTTCTCAGAGTCCGCCAGTAGTGTCCTATCGCAGCGAACTCTCTGCTATTATCGATAAATCGATATTGAATGGAAGCAAACGAGTGAATGAATAAACCATACCAATACACACTACCTCGTCATCGTCGTAGCGGCAGAGACAGTACATCCATGCAGTCACTGTCAAGTTTCAACTTTCAGCTTTATCCCTTCCAAAACCAAAAATTGAACGACTCATGCACGATGTCGGAACGTAAGTTTCCGTGACACATTTAAAAATACAGATTTTCTTCTTTTATTCGTAAGTTAGTTCTTATCGACTTTATTCATGCAGGCTTGTAGAAGAGAAAATTAGAACTAATTCGAGTAAATTCTCCCTTTTATTAAATGGGATTTGTGTAAGCTTCCCAAGCACCGATATTTTTCTGACATTTTGAAATTTACATCTGATTGAGTCTGTTATTCGTATTAAAACTAGAGATTTCTTCAATGAATTCATTGTGATTTCCAGATTGTTCATGACGTGTGAATCTAAATTAAAAATTCGTCAATGAAGTCATTCGATGTTTCTGATGTGACCAAGCCGCTACACGTGCAATTTACATAAAAGGCAAATCCTATTAGAGTCAGATTCCAAACTCATTAGCAGCAGTCGTGTGAGTTAGCAGACGACATACCCTGTGTGGGATGACACAAAGGAACCCGCAAAGATACGAATTTGTTGAAAAATGAACACAATTTGATGGTTAAGTTATGTAATTAATTTTATACTTAGGCGTAGGTCACTGAACAACAGTAAATGTGAAGAGGCTTTCCAATCACTTGATGGAGATTGTATAGACTTCTGAAAAAATAAAACAAGCGATGCCTGAAAGGGAATTTCAACAAAATGTAACGTTTATCCAACACCGCATCTTGCTGGCGATTCATCGACTACCCTAATACCCAGCCGGGTAGCCGCCAATCTTTCTCTCGTCTGAATATACCCCGCATATCCGCCCTGGACTTTTCTAATTGCGTTTGCACTGGCTATGGAAGTCAGTCCTCTCGTTCTGTGTCCAATATCTTTCTTTCGATCGACCCATCACTTGATTGATCCATCCTTCCATCAAATTGATAGAGTTCTATCGATTGATCCATCGATCGATCGATCTATCGATGGATCTATCTATCTATGGATCTATCAGCCGATCGATCGATCGACTATCTATCGAATATCGAGAGATCTATCAATCATCGATAGTTATATCGATCTATCTTTCTATCTATCTATAGATCGATCGATCTATCTATTGTTCCTCATGAATCGCTTGATCAGATACGTTATCAGTTAATTGATACGTTATCGGTTACTTTGATATGGTATTGTTAACTATCATAATGCTACGTTTATCAGTTGATTTTTAATATAATCCGTATTTTTCTCTATTGGACGTCATCGTATACGAGTGTTTTTCGCGGAACCGTACAACTTCGAGCCGAAGGCGTGAAGTTGTGCAGCTCCGCGAAAAACACTCGTATACGATGACATCAAACAGAGAAAAATTCCATGGGATTATATTTATCACATGAACCGTCTTCTTTTTTTTCTTTTCACGTGGATGGATCAAAATTATTGTAACAAATTGATTTACGCGGATTATTTTTCATTTAATGAGTAAAGCGGCCCGTCACCAAGGAGATGTGCAAATGTTTACAGGTATACTTTCATTCATAAATCCGATCAAGTTGAAATTTTGATACATCGAATGGTATATCCACCAATCCGACATACGGATTCGATCACGTGAGCGTGTCAATCATTGTCTCGCGCTGGCCCGATGCGAAGATAAGTCGGCCATCGGCGGACATAGCTTTCACCGCCCTAGCAACGGATAGCCATAATATTTGAGATATTTAGAATATTTACAAATATAGTTATGAAGTAAATACAATAGAAAAACAGTAAAACAGTACATCCGTTGAGTCACTCCCAAGTTTCGGTTTAATCCCTTCTCAAACCAAAAATTGAACGTGAGGGATATGAGAGTGTTAGTCTCCCAGACCAGTTTTAAAACAACACTATATTCTTCTTGAATTCGTATATTACAGTTCTGACCGACTTTATTCATGCATTGCAGGCTTGAAAAGATATAAATAAGAGCGATTTCATGTTAATTCCTTATTTCATTAAATGGAATTTGCGTAAACTTTCCCCGGCACCAGTATTTTGCTGATAGTTAGAATTTAAATCAAATTAAGTCTGCATTCGTACTTAGGCTGCGTTCAAAATATGGTGAGGGGTGCAGGAGAAATCGCGATAGCAATGTTATTTTTTTCAAATCCCCCCTCAATACCCTCAAAAATTTCCAAGTCGCCCAGTCTATATGATCAAAAATTTTCAAGTCCCCTCAAATTATCATATAGTCGCATTATGAATGCACGCAGAGTAAAAATAAACGTGTATTGTGTAGTTCTGCACGCAGATGTTCCACGCTACCTCTTATCAGCAGGTTGTACCTACGTGTATAGGGCAAGTTCTTAAATTGATTCATTTTTAAATGCATCAGTGGACTTTTTGGGTTTATCAGTCTAAGCCGACTTGAGTTTATCCAACCAGTGGCCAGCCAAGTGGCACCAGCTGAAAAGCACACAAAACGACAATCATGAGAGAGTATGTAAATTGAGAATTCGTGGCTATATTTTACCAAACTGTGAAAATCTAAGCACAGTGACCTACCGAAAAAATATTTTTTTTGAAAAGTACAAGACATATACGACTTAGGTCCTACCTACAAATGTTTCACAAAATTAACAATACTGGAAGGTTAAAATATTCCATCCATATTGCATCTTGTGTACAAGGACATGTATGTTTCACTGTAAATTGAGTGTCCTATGACCCAAACTCTTCTTAAACTACAGAATCCGACATTACTTGACCATCCAATTAATCGACATTTAATTACTTGACCATTCAATTATCCCAAATTAGTTCCAATCGTATTTGTTAGTAATAATTAAACAAAATCTAGAACCGTTTTGTCACATTTCATGAATTTCATCTCGAAAAAATCTATAAATGATTGAATGCCATTAAATTTTCGTAAAAACGACAAGTTGGTCTTGTAATGGGGCAGAAGCTCCAACTGTTGATTATTTTTCAATATTTCTATGCAACTGCACAGATAAAATTTGTCGAAAAATGAACACAAACTGATAGCGTAGTGCTGTAATTAACTTAATATTTTACAGGCGTAGGTCACTAAACATTGCAACAGTATTTGTTGAAAGGCTTCGTAATCACTTGATGGAGATTGTATAGACTTCTGAGTAAATAAAACAAGCGATGCCTGAAAGGGAAATTCAACAAACTTAGACAGTTATCCAGTACGGAATCTTGCTGGTGATTTAACGGCTACCCTAATACCCAGCTGGGTAGCCGCCAACCTTTCTCTCGTCTGAATATCCGGCGTATCCACCCTTGACTTTTCTAATTGCGTTTGCAATTGCTATGGAAGCGCGTGGTCTTGTTTGGTGTCCCATATCTGTCAGGCCGTCCACTATGTCCTGTGAATTTATAAAGGGGGTCATTAGTCGTAGACAGGGGTGCTTCTTGTGATTATAGTATTAAAAACAGTAGCAATATCAGCGATATTTACACGGCAATCTACATACTGGTATTTTATATGCGATTTTTAAGCGACTGCTTATTTTCGAGACTTTTCAATAATGTAAGGTTACAATTTCACGATGAGGCGCAGACGAAAACTTGGAAACCTTTGAGGACATACATGACATCCGTCCTATTCCACTACCGACGGCGAGATTTTCTCAAACATTTCAAAATTTTCAACAACATCTATCACCATTTCAATTATGTTGATTTTTCAGAAACTCAAAACAGTTTGAATTCAAAAGTTTGACTTTACCACACGCACTCAGTGCTTTCTCGAGCGGCCTCATGAATACACGACAGGGTAAACATAAATGGATTACGTGAGTGCTACACCGCGGTAAAAATAACCTGAGGCTGGTTGGTGTGTTCACTGGGTCAAGCATTGTCTGGATTTCACACTCTATACATGCAAACTAGATATGGTTAGGGCCGAGCTGCTTGAAGTAGAGGACAATTTCGGTGAAAATTCTAGAGATAGCCTGCAATTTCACAGGAATGGCAATGATGTGATGAGGATGGCAATGATCATGACGACATGTATACAACAACGATGATGATGATGATGATGATGGCTATGGTGGTGGTGGTGGTGGTGGTGGTGGTGGTGTTTGTGCTTGTGCTTGTGCTGGTGAGGAGGATATTACCTCTTCCATCTTTGTCTCATAGTCAATCAAGTCCGGTATTAACTGGTGATGAAATCGGGTGTTGTTTATTGCATCTTGTATATTTTGTCCTAACCAAAGAGTCCTGGCAGTAATCTGTTTCAAAAGAAGAATCGAGTTGTGAAGACAAAACTGCACTGTATGTTTTACTTAATAATGCAAGTTGATACACTATAGGTAGCGGCAAGAAGCCAAGTGAATCCGTGGCATATTTCGGCCAACCAATAAACCAGTTTGCCTCATTCTCTAAAAAAGATAAATTGAAATAGGGCTAATTTTCACTTTCAAATGGTCTTCATTATTAAGTTTTTAGGCCTATTTTTAAACTTAAAATCTTTGACATTAGATTAAGATATAAGAAACAGGTATATACTACTGTGAGGATAGCACTTTGCGGCCATCCAAATTTCTCTCTGACAAAATTTATTTCCAACAATGCACTATTTCTGTTTTCCTAATTTCCAATATACTAAATGTCCAATTTTCCCATTTCATTTGGTGCGTGGCGCAGTGTCTCTCGAGACTATAGCGGAAATAACTGTATGGAAATGGAATTAAGATGTAACATTTGTCTCTTTGCGCGTGACCAAAGGTACTGCCAGCGGGGGCTCGGTAACGATGATTGCGCAAAATAATTTTAAAAATTTGAGGGAATAACATCGTCCAGCGACCAACATCAGCGAAGCAAACACTGGCCGAATATTATGCGGAGAACATCATTGCATTCGGCCATGTTGAGCCACACTTCACCGTGGGAATCTCAACTTCAACAGAAAACGACGAGCCAGCATGAACACAACAGGTGCAGCCAACGGAGCTATTCATCGAAAAAGCTATTCCAGGAGCAATATTTGAGGGCAGGGGAAATTGTAATTTTGCTTGGGCAGGGGACATATTTTTAGGTGGCAGGGGAGCAAATTTTATTTTTTATGTCGGGCAGGGCAGATATCGGTTGGTTGTCCCGGGGAGAGGGCTTTGCGAAAAACGAGGAGAGGGGGAGCTACTTTTAAAATGGGTCAGGGGAGGTTGAGCCATGGTGTTTTCATGGTAGCTTCATGTCTGCAGGGGAAATGGAATGACCAAATTTTTTGGGGGGGATTTTTTGCAGGGTAGGGGAAATCGGCAAGTTTTTTCCGCCACAGGGCAGGGGAGCTTCAAAAATTGACAGTGGGGAGGGGGAAAAGGCACAAATAAGTGGGGAGAGGGTAAAAATGAAGTTTGAGTGCGGGAGGGCAAGTCAAAAAGTTTTCAGTGGGAGGGCAAATTATGAATAGCTAAATAATTACCCTCATGACTTAAAATTAGTCTGTTCACATTACTTGTCAAGCACAATATATCTCATCATAGTAAGGACCCCTTTAAAAGTACATTGTTCGTTGGCTGCACCTGACACAAGATAACAGCTGAATCAATTGATCAGATAAAAGAAAAGGTGGATGTCACACTCTGGTTGGACTGATGGCTATTACACTTTTAGCCAATCACGAGATCAGTACTATAGGTGAGATGTAATAATAAAGGGGGATATTCTCGTACCAGTGCAATTGAAGTAATGATTTTAGGTCCCCCTGCAGCACCAACAAGTAATTGTACGTCGCCGTTGCCATCAATTACAATGGTAGGTGACATCGAGGACATCGGTCGCTTCCCTGGTTTGATGTAGTTTGACTCAGAGGCCGGTACACCGTATGAGTTTGTTGTGTTCGGAGTAGAGAAATCGTCCATTTCGTTGTTAAATATAATACCCGTTCGAGTACCCATAACCTTTGACCCCAAGCTGTCAAAAAGAAAATCCCTCACAGTATTACTACAGAGTATAAATGTTGTTCAAATCGCGGTCTGTCTTGACATGAAACTGATAATCGATTAAAACTATTTATGAAATATAAACAAACAGATTACGATAAGAGAGGTTTGTGTCTCACTCGGACAGTATTTTTTCACTCAACAAATTTAAACAGGTTTGTGAACCCAAGTAACGTAAACGTAATTTCAAGCAAGGTACAACTTAGTCTTTTGCCCTGCTCTGTTTGGTATTTACACTTACTGTAAATACATAAGTTGGAAACAAAGAAACAAATAGGACAACTTCGAAAGAATCTTTGGTTGGAAATTTTCAATGGAATACATTAGGAGGTTTGGTCTGTGAGATGCAAAACAAGGCGTCCAAACCTGGCTCTCACGGGACGAGTAACTATGCCTTAGATTTACTAATGAATCTTGGCTATACTGAGAGACAACACTCACAAGAGGTTGATAGTCGATGTGACTGCCACGGCGTTGCCATCGGCGTCCACTGCACACAGATGCGATGTTCCAGTGTCGTCTTTTAGATAGAAATCTGGTCCGTAATAAAGATAATCATGTGTCTGATTATCATTAATCTTATCTCTAAGACTGGCTGCATACTCCGGTGACGTCATATTTGTGATAATCTGAAAAAGATACTTCGATTAAAAGCACCCTTCCATAACAAAATGCATACATTTCTGTATTATATGTACTTTTAGCTGCTAACGGCATTTTCTGAAATCTGTTGTCGTTGTTCGCAACAACTGCAGAGCAAATTACAACTATTCTTTCCTAGACTCATACCTTTCCTAGACTTTTATAAAAACACATTTTCAGACGTCGACGTAACTCTTGTGACGGCTGTGGCTTTACATTGAATGAAAGGAGATAAAGAAAGACATCGACATTGTCTCGTTCTTTTTAGTTTATCAGCGCCACATACCAAGCTTGAGAAGTCGGCTGTGAATATCTGGCGAAATATTCAATTCGAGACTGTAGACTATTTATTTCTCAATGCAGAACATTTTATACGTTTCTCTTCTCTGAACCAACGTTTGTCAGTGAAGTCATTAAACTCACGTCAGCGACGTCTTCGTAGTCCATGTCTCCGAGAAGAGATCGTTTGGCAAATGCAAATTTGAAGGCCTCCACAATGCGATGATAGGTTAGAATCTTTGACTCCTTATCTCTGACGCTATCTTCAGTCATATTGTACCCTGGAAATTATCAATCGTCATTGGATCAACTTTTTGGGATAATTTGCCCAGTAGCATCGACAAGAAATTTTTACTTATAAAACTGTGTTTCAGCATGCTGATATGCATTCAGGTCTTCATGAAAACCTCAACATGTATGTCGATACAGAGCAAGTACTCTATTCAAGGGTTGCAGTAACTACCGGAATCAAAATAACCATATTCACGTATTGATTGCATATTCAATCATGTTACAAATTTGCAAAGCATTCTCGTCAGTCGATATTTTGAATTAAGATAATCAATGTTCATATCTAAATTACAACCCCCTCGATCAAGAAAGAACATATCAATGTGACGAAATGCATACCTCTGAGAATATTCAGTATCAACATCAGCACTGCACCGCTAGAGGGCGGTGGTAATGAGTAGGCTTTCAGTCCATCGAACTCAGCCATGAGAGGTTCTCGAAATCTCACGCGATAATTCCTCATATCCTCCGTGGTGATGATGCCACCTGAAGTAACGATAACAATTACATGGATGGTAACTTTCTGTCATTACCAAAGCTAGCAACGTGATTTTTTCACCGTGTGTTACAGGTTAAAATATAATATGCCATAACCTTTTGCTTTTATTCCCTTTATTCTTTAAAGACAAAGAGTTTAAGATGAATATATTGTCTCTCTCTCTCTCTCTCTCTCTCTCTCTCTCTCTCTCTCTCTCGATGATATTATTTGCACAAGAATAGCATTGAACAAGCACAGCGTTTCAGAACGAATAAGGGACATATTTTAAAATGCAACATTGTAAGATGCATACTATTTAACTGGTGATGTTCCAAGAACAGACCAAGATATAGTATGGAAAGTGGAATACTCCAAAAGCACCATTAACATTACTTAGGCTAGGCAACGTAACCAGTGCAGAAAGTAGTATGTGTGTTTCAATGACCCGATTACTATACTTTTACCCGCCGATCGGAAACCATTTAGATCTTTAATGAACGTGCTTATGTGTAAAGCAAAGACACACACCGTGAACAATAAATAGAATGTTAAAGAATTGCACACAGTTGCTACGACATCGTTGCGGTATGGACGTGTTTACAGCTGCATGCTGCATATCAAGTCGACATACATTTACACTTCATAGTTAAGGTCACCTATGAGGTGAACAAGGTTTTAAAAAATGTGACTGCGCTGTGTTAACCCTGAGCCGATCTTATGTCGGGTCTGAGAGGTGGGTTCAGAGCTGACGAAAAGTTAAGGCCCGAAGTTTGTGCGTGTGTGTGAACAGTTAATTAAGGTCGGCCCTTGACCAAGTTCACACCCTACTAATAGTTGGCCAAGATCAGAGCGAAGTCGATGAGTGACTAAGAAGAGGGAGATTTAAATACAGTGTTAACGCGGAGAGATTTTTTCTTTAATCAGTATTTTATCACATTCTTGCGCCAGGCCAAGAGGCGGCCCTGGGCCTGATTGTGAATTAGCAACAGTTTCAAGCCCTGTTTTTGCACTACCTCTATAAGTGACTCATATTTGTGGAAGTATTTATCACAAAATGACATAGCAACAGTAGTGTTGCAATCAACATTATATTGTTGTCTCTTCAAAGAATGGTGCTAATTACAAAAAAATACTGATGGCGCCAGAGTCGTTAAGGCGAGGGTGTCATCAAAAAGATCAATGTGTCAGTAACGTAATTATAAATGACATAAATGAACAATGTTATCATTTGTAAATTGTACGATTGAAACACAGGGAAACACCCGAGAGCCTTACAGTTTTTGACGATATCTGTGATATTTTCAATAAAGACATGTGCTTGGTATTTTCTATCACAGTCCCTCCACGTGTTTCTATCAACGGTCTCCTCTCTCTTCACGTAAAGCGGCAGTCTTCACTTCCTAGTTCTCGCTTTACTGGTTGTTGACGTTAACCGTTTATGTAACTGACATCCTTTGTTCTCTCATGAAATTTCTGTTCAGCTAATAGATTTGTTCATAAAGATGTAAAGCTGATAAGAAACCCGCCCCTTTAACACTCTAATTGCGACCTCGGATCAGTTGACAACACAGTGCTGTGTAACCCTTTAACCACCATGGTTTGGCCCAAACCCATTGTTATCAATGGCAATTGAGGACCAGTTTACAGGGAATTGGGGTGGATAGGTTAACCATGAACATTGTCGCGTAATCTCCTACGATGTTGACCTTATAAGTGGACAAAATCAGTCGGTCAACATCTCGCGATATGCTCGTCCTTACAACAAGAGAGGAGACCGTTGATGGAATCACATGGACTGTGATAGGATGGATATGTGTGTTTATATATATATATATATATATAATATATATATATATATATATATATATATATATATATATATATATATATATATATATATATATATATATACATACAAAATGTATACAATATATATATATATATATATATATATATATATATATATATATATATATATATATATATATATATATATATATTTTCGGTGTACTCAATGCCATACGGAAAAATGGGTTAAGAAACGGTATCTCATGTCAAATTGTAATACTATCAAAAGAGTTCAAAGAATCCTGCTTTTGCACAATGTGAGGGTCATGTCGACAGTAATCGCATACTGATTGGTATGAATTTAACGTCAAGACCACAAAGAAACAATCTACGATACCGATGATTGTAACTTATGTGTCGACCATAAATTTCTCCGTTCATTTCAAAAGTGTCGACGGCGTTGCTTGGCCATGGCATGGAAGTCCAGTGCAATACTGCACAATGACAAGGATCGTTGGAAGTTGACGTAAAGTGCGTTTGACTTGCGTTCCAACGACTCCAAAGAGATTAAGAATGAAAATGAATCACGGAATTACATCACCAAATATAGCGGGCCGATAATTGCATCATTGCAGTCACATCTCTGAGAAGTTTACAAAAATCAGACCAAGGAAACAAAGATACCACCAGTTCATACCCTGCTTGTATGTTAACAAGTATATTATATGTACCACATGGTGTGCTTTAATGTTACCTCACTTACCTTGTTCTTCAATATCTTTGACGATATCGTCAGCTAATCGACCAGTGTAGAAAGCTTCAGCGCCCCCAGCGGCGATTCTCCTGTACGTTTGGGCTAATTTTGGCCGAAACATTATGTCACCCTCTTGCTTTAGACTTCCGTTAGCCTTCAGGAAAACTTCGCTGAAATGGAAAAAGGACCCCTAAAAACTCGAACTTTTAATGCATCTTTCTGTTGTTTGACCGAATATGCAATTGAATCGAGTTCAAATCAGTGATCTGCACATTTCTTATGGCACCCGATATACAATTTACGAAGCCATTATTTGTTGTTGACATTTTGTTCGAAAATTTGCAAGTTATATACAATGTAGATTCGGAATACGTTCGTCCATAATGCTTAAACTGGTGGAATGGTTGTATAATTACATAAATAAGGAGTCATTTAAAATTAGTAATGTCAGTCAGAGCGCATTAAACTCCTGAGGTTGATAATGGTACAATATGCAATCGTCATTAACTCGGAGATCCAGCACTTAAGATTTCACCGACAAGTGTTGCTCTTTACCCGAGGTTTGGCATCGTTCTTATATAACTTTCTCTGATTCTTAATACTGAGGCAAGAGCACCACCGATTTCCACGCCCTCTTCAGCTAATTTGATGGACGGCTCGAAGAGGTCCTTCCACGGCAGTTTACCGTACTTCATGTGGGCTGTCCAGAAACACTCCACTTCTCCCGGCACGCCAACAGCCAGTCCGCCTGTAACGGCACGACAGATTGACTTTAAAGGCCAAGTGTCTTCGTCTACATGCACCTCTTTCTTTGACAAGATAGCATCCAATTTTACTGATTCTTAATTATATATATTACAACAAGTCGATTGTGCTATAATTTGCACTCATGATTTAATTGATAAGGGTAAGTCCTTCACGAGATTCCTTAGACGTATTCTCCGCCAGTCGGTCTCAGGAATTTTGTCATGTTTAATCAACCATATCGCCCCCGCCTTCCATTTACTGTAGAATCTCTCCGATGAAAAGTGCGAACCTCGCATCTCCGAGTAAAGCTGTGATGTTGTCTTTACCCGTTTCGCAAAGTACTTATAAATACGTCCGTTTCCATTCCCCATCCCGTATTTTGCAGCGCATTTCTTCAAGCTTCTGTACCTTGCTGACTACTGGACAGTTTGTGGCCCTATCTTTATATATAGGCTTACTATGTAATCGCCCATCAACAGTGCATGCTCATGTACAAGGTTTTACAAGATAAACATGGGTCTTGTCTTACGCGATCTAATCTCACATTATACCCATAGAAAGATATCGTGTCAATGAGTCCGTTGCGTCTGAAATGCGTTCTATAAATTATTCCGTTCATTTATTTTAGCGCGTCTCTTTCTAATCAAACTCTTGCAGATTTTGAAAGAGTAGAGTGACACTAAGTTCTTATTGATAGCTTACCGACTGTTGAAGCATCATCTTCTGGATGTTCTATGTACATGTTCTGTGTCGCCGCTTCGGGCGCTTGTTCACGTCCATCGATTGCTTCAACTTTCCCACTTTCCTTGTTGTAAATGACCATAAAATTACCTCCACCGATGCCGTGACTTTGTGGGTTGACTACACCGCTGCAAAGCAAGCTGGCGATAGCGCCATCAACGGCGCTTCCCCCAGCCTGCAATATATCCCTATAAGAACAAAATCACAGCAAAGGTTTTTCGCTGATGTTTGCTGAGGCAAATTTCCTTTGTAAGATACAATGCTCCCTACCTTGAACTGTACTGAGGAATCAAACTGCATGATATTGAAATGCATCGTGGGTAAACAGCCGACTTCTCCGTAGTCTGGCTCCCTGACCCATTTCTACCGCTGGCTGCGCTGGTAACGAAAATAGGGTCAGGCATGGGCTATTGTAAGCATGGCTATCATTGGTCAATAGTACGAGTGAAGTGATTGCGTTGAATTTGTTTCCAACTTGGAGCTACCTTCGAATTTAGATTTAGTATACCCATTGAGTCATTTTACCTCCATATTTCCCGAACCAAGCATGTTTTGTCGACATAGAAAGAAAACGAAAAATCATTTATTTTTGAGTCATTGCCGTACATTCAAAATGTCATCGTGGTCACCAGGTCACGTCTGAGAAAAAAAATCATGGACGATAATCAATATTTCGCCACTAAATACCATCATAGAAGAACATAGTCAGAGACTTAAAAGTGAATTTGTGCAAACAACTTCAACGTTCGATGTTTTGTCATATCATTTCAGAGTTTGCCATTGTATAGATATGCTGATCACACGATCTTGTCAGGTGACGTGCTCATTAATATGCAGTCATTATTCCGATTGAAACATTAGCCCATACCTGACCCTATTTTCGTTAGCAGCGCAGCCAGCGGTAAAAAAGGGTCAGTGAACCAGATTATCTCCTTGCTACTTTTCGAGATAGTGATAACATAAATATTTTTAACGAAATGTGCAATCGATTTCATGGCAAAAGGCTCTGTTAATCTCGTTATTTTTTTTATCCATTGAGGCATTTTTGTATGAAATTCCTTCTTTAACCTTAAAATTTACTTTGAGATCTGTAATGTTATGTCTTTTGTCAGCATGAATCCGACATGTTGAAAATATGGTCGATCGCCTGAGTTTTATGACCCACTTAGGTGGCAAAATCGAAAACTAAGGAACCGATAATAGCGTTAAGACAAGAGAAAATTTCATATCGTTCATGATTTACGTCATTTTTTATGGATTTTACAGCCAAATGGAACATAAAAACATCATAAACAGCTCGCTGACTGGGACTGTGACAAGGACTGACCATTGTCACCAAGAAATCCATAACGTAGATCAGCTGTAAAGTTTTATGTGAAATATTTTTCATTTGTGTGGTATTTGAAATACAGTGTCTTGTTCTTCTCCCAAAGTCATGTCGAAGATGTTCACTTTGGCAATGTAACGCATCCTCTATGTGTGATCTGTTTCCACTGTCATTGTTGTCATCTTGAACTGAGTGAATTTTCGTTGTGAACTGGAATTCATTTGTCAACACGTGCAATAGATATCACATTGCACACAATTCATCGAGTTTGCATTGCTAAAACTTCATATTTCAAGAAAAATTTTGAATGAAGAATCAGAAGATTTTTTTTTCCAAATAAACAAAAATACTGAATACATTTTATTAAGTTACTATCCCTAAAAGAAACCGGAAGTGTCCAATACCCAGGATTCAGACTGTGTTTCCTAAACATGCGCAGCTTTGAGTTGTACTGTGTGAATGCATTTGAACCCTCTTCATTGAAAAAATAGATCACAATATATTACACACTAACCTTCCAACGACAGAGCATCTTCCATTGTCAGCGGTAACAATCGCATTTTTGAAGAAATATTTATCGGTCGAAGGTGACTCTGTTGAGTCACCGACTGTAGTAGTTACCCAACTTTCTTCATTTCCAGCTGGGTTCTGTGAGCAACGCGAGAAAGAGCATTTATCCAGGGCGTAGATCAGTATCAGCCCGACACCAACGACGCAGATAACACACACGGCAACGACTGCATACGTGCGTGCATTCTTTCTGAAATTGGATAGGTGAAAGCAGTAACTTACGACACCGAAAAACAAACAAGACCATAATATTTTGACATGAATTTATATAGTTCCTACTCAGCCTTTTAAAAATTTACCGGAATTCTTCTCTTTTTATAACAAATAGCGATTAATAGGAATCCAAAACGTATATACAGCACTAAACTTAATGACTAAAGCGTAGCACTCTAATTTCGCAAGAACTCGTATCACCGACATAATAGTTATATGCCACTTTTGTATTTTTCCACTTCAACAAGGTGACGCAGTAGCTACACATTACCGACAAGCATCAACAATGATTTGAAGGTGACCTTAGGTTAGACTCGATTTGCGATTGTACTACCATAACTTTCAAAGGGATATCCATTTTGGGAGATGCCAAACAATTAACTTTAGTTTTACTATAGTCTCACACATAAAGTGACCTCGCTCATTTACACAAGCAGATGGACTTCCCTGTATACCCGTGTAGTCTCAAAAAACAGGTGGTTAAGCGTTATGCTGGTTTCGTCATTTATAATATTATCTTTTTTTTTTGATAAAACTGACGGGGTTGTTTGATGAAACCGTAAATTCATGCAAAGCATATTTTCATATAGAGACACCCGTGGTTACAATATGAAATCAGCCCTGTTACCTTTATTGCTGACATACTCCTTCATTGACATATCTACGGAGACACAGCAAGTAAATAACAGACGGTATTTTACAACGCTGCTACCATAGTATGGTAGTCAATGTGAGGTATCGCTTGCAATTCCCTTCCGTGTTACAAACTTCAATAAGTGTTGCAGTGTACTTTGGCGGACATTGAAACACTAATGAATATTAATGGGTAATTACACTTAAATGAACAAGCATGTTTCATTGCGGCATAGTAGTATGTTGAAGCTCTAAAATGGGGAAAGCACAAATCAGAACAAACAATAACAACATTCGGTGGCTGACTGTGTTCCTCATAACTAACCACATGCATAAATGTCATGAATCCTTGACATTTGAATTACAAGGCTGTGTAACGATCAAGCAACAGAGGCAGCTCTTTTAGCACATTTTAAATTCGCCAGTGATAAATTGAGACAGAAAATTTAACGAAAATACAGAAAGTAGGCGCTAACTACGGTAGTCATATGATACCATATAGATGAAAAATTTTCTGTACAATAATTCTACAGTTTTTGTTCTCGGGCTCTTGTTTTACATTTCAATAATAGGGACCCTTTACAAGAGGTGAATAAATATATGCATAATGTATTTATGTTTTCTTCTATTTGTGTTAAAAGAGGAACAGTAAAATGGGATTTTAAAGAAGCCTCCATAAATTGAAATAGTATGCGAACAAAACAAAATATTTCATTTCAAATATTTTACACCAAGGAGAGATTAATACAAGAAGAACCAGATATGAACTGTAAATGCTCACGTGTTTCATTATATATTGCAGTTATGTGTAAATTTGAACCTTTGCCACATGTTTGCAACTTCACTGAAAGTATTATGATCAACATAATGAACAATATTCACCACAGATTGACTCTATTGTTCATTAAGTATTCAAATACGCAATTAGCTGAAATAGAAATAATTAATTTCTTTGACTACTGTCACTGTATCACCTCTTTATATAGCAAGTGTAATTGCCTCTTGTCAAGTCCTTTAAACTAAATATTCCAAACTTTGAAAGCTCATTAGATATGCAAACTATAAATTAGCTGACATGAAAACTTAAGTGCAAAATGACTTCCAATATTGGTATAACCTGGTATAATCATCAATGTACATAGCATGTTATGCCAAATTTGATCAAATAAATCCAAGTATATATCCCTAATTAGGAAAGTTCATTAAATATGCAAATTAGGAATCGGCTGAAGCAAAAATGCATAATGCCTTTCAATAATGTTAGCCTACATAATGGTATCTTTAATGTACATAACAAGGTTCATCAATTTTGGTCATGTAAATTCAAATATATATCCCTAATTTCAAAAATTCATTAAATATGCAAATTAGGAGCTGGGTGAAGTAAAACTGCTTAATGACTTTCAATAATGTTCTATCATAGTATCTTTAAAGTACATAGCAAGTTTCATTAACTTTGGTCATGTAAATTAAAATATGTATCCTTAATTTCAAAAGGTCATTAAATATGCAAATTAGGATTTGAATGAGGTAAAAATGCTTAATGACTTTCAATAATGTTAAATAGTATCTTCAATATGCATACCAAGTTTCATCAAGTTTGATCGAGTAAATTCAGATATATATACCTAATTAGGAAATTTCATTAAATATGCAAATTAGTAATATCTTTCACGTCACCCCTTAATATCTTTCACAGCTGATATATCTTGATGTTATCAACATTTGCAGCAAATCTCATCAAATTGTGTGCTGTCGTTCTCAGTGTATATCCGGTTTTTCTAAACTCATTAATTATGCAAATGAGCAAAAAGTAAGCAAGCCACATCAACCAAAAACTAATCAGTTCTTGCCATTTAAAAACTGAATCTATGTACCAGATTTGATTCTGATCTGATGAGCCGGTTTTGAGATATTGAGCACACAGACAGACAGACACACACACAGACAGACAGACAGACAGACAGACAGACGGACAGACAGACAGACAGACACACAGACAGACAGACATCGCTGCGACATATGCTCACGTGTGTCAACACGTGAGCAAAAAATGGAAAATCTGCAATATGACGTCAAAACAAATTCAATAATCCAAATCATACAAGGTAATAAATTACCAGGTCTTTAGTATAAAATATCAAAAAGAAAATATTAACAAGGTAATGAAGGACCATCTTGAACCACGAATACAATAATAAGTGGTGGTACCAGGTGTCCAACATGAGGTACTGTACTGTACATGGTTTACGAACCTTTTGAAGGTTTTCTTGGACCCGGCTTCTTCCATTGCAATCCTTTCTCAGTTACTTGGTAAAGATCAGGATGTCCCTTTCAGCATGAAATCTTGAAGCAAAATGATAAAGTCATACTTCAATTGGCGCGAAGTAGTGAAATTGCGGCAAAAAAGTGACCAAAACAGGCGTAATTTTTGCTCAAGAACGGTTAACGACTGTTGGCTATAGGGGATGTGAACCCCCTGAAGAACAAAACTTGTATTTTTCAGAAGCATTGGGATCCCTATAATACTAAATGGAATTTTAACAGAAAAAATATAGGGATGCAATAGCTGTTACGGTCATGTTTTGAAGGGTACTGCAAAATCACAATTTAGCTACCCACTTGCATTTCTGTCAAACCTTTCTTCTTGTAAGTTATCTGATGAGCTTATTTTTTACATAACCTGACTTGTAGGGATATCATGACATTAGTAAGAAAGTGTATTCCTCTTTAAGATGACATATTGTAATATGAGATATATCTTCTATACTTTTCATGAAATAGGATCAAAACTTACACCGTACCTCAAAGTTTATACCGCATATTACTGCCAGAGTGAATCTCAAATTACACTAATGTCACTAAGACATGAGACAAAGGGCAATGCTTTGTATGGAATCTGTTTTATTTGCTACAAGGACATGCCCAAAATATGAAATAGACATAAACAGAAAAAAATAATTGGATGCGGTAATGTTTTGAAGGGCACTGTAAAATCACGATTTGCGACCCACAGCATTTTGTCAAACATGTTGTAAGTCGTCTGCTAAGCTTGTTTTTTAATGTACCCTGGCTTGAGGGGCATCATTATTAAGGCATTTTGTTTATTTTTAAGGTGACACATTGTCATCTGCACTATCTTCTATAGTTTTCATGAAATAGGACGAAACTTACCCCTTAACCCAAAAATGCAAAAAAGCAAATAACGGCTTATCTTAAATTCTACAAATATTTTTGCTGCAAATAAAACAGAAAGCGATGCTTATATATGTAATCTATTTTGTTTGTTACAGAAGTATGCCATAAACTTTTAACAGGAATAGAAGATGACTTAGTAGCCATTGGGAACATATTTTGAGGGGTACCCAGCTTTGGTAAGTTTGCTAAAACACATCCATTTGTATCAAACACGTCTTTATGAAAGTTTTCAGCCGACCTAAATTTGATACATAACCAGGATTGTAGGGTAGCATTGGAAAGAATATTTTTACTCTTCATTTTTGCACACTATAAAATTCATTATCGTCTGCAGTTTTCATGCAATAGCACGAAAACTTACTCAAAGTTTAATTTGCAAACTACAGCTGTTCTCCCATAGGGCCAAAGTAATTAAATTCTTTGTTTTGCATCCCCACCCGCTTAGGTTTTTAAGGTTTTCATGAAATACACACACAGTGGCTTTGAATAGGAAATTTAAGGACGTAACCGCTTAGCTTTTCTGAACTAAATATTTTGTTACAATTTTTTATTTGCTGCAATCAAATTACATTGTGTTAATTTTCTTGTGTGCTTTTTCAGCCACTTAGACACCTACCTTTTCCCATTTTGTATGAACGCAAAACAAAGAATTTAATTACTTTGGCCTAAGTAGTTTTAGCATTTAATGTAGATAGATTCTATAAAATACATAAACTTTGTCTGAAACCTCTTTTATTTGTTACAGAGACATTTCAAAACTATAAACAGTTAGCTGTTAACTATAGACAGTTAGCTGTGCGGGGATATGTATGGTTGTGTTGTGCCTGACCACCTGCTCGACAGTGTATCAATCTTTTCAAAATGGTTTTTCTGTAATTGACTGATATTACTGCCCTGCTGATAGTTACGCCTGACAGTGTTGACAAGACCTCGATTTAGACAATATGTCTAGTTCGCGTAATGCCAATGTGTCAAAGCAAACCACTGTAAGTGCAATTGTGAGTCAGATTTATGAGTATTTCATTATCAATATGAAACTTCGATTATAGGTTTTCTGGGGTAGAGGGACAAGAATAACGTACTAGGTGAATAAACTATTTAGTATGTGGGAGATAAGTATTTACAGAGAAATTAATTAAGCCAGAATCACTCTAACATATAATCGGTTTTCCCGGGACTTTGATTCCATGACCAGGGTCAGAGCACTATCGATTCACAGTGTTATTGTCGTATCTCGTCGGTCTGGGGAGTATACTCGCTGCTGAGAGGTACTTTGAGATCTTTGACAGAGTAGAGACTCACAGAGTTGTTGGATGTCAATGATGATGGTTTATTAGTCCCAACAGACACCGTCCGGGGGACTTATAGGTTTGGTCATGTCAGTGCGTGCGTCCGTGCGTGCGTGCGTGCGTCCGCCCGTCCGTCCGTCCGTCCGTTCACGCAGATATCTCATAGATGCCTGGAGCGATTTCATTCAAACTTGGTACAAGGATTACTTCATATGTCATACAGATGCACGTCGATTGTTTTGTGAAACGATCCAATATGGCCGCCATTATTACGATTTTTTCATGTACAGAGCCATAACTCAGACATGTTTCAACCGATTTTATTCAAAGTTGATACAAGGACATTGACCAATGTCATAGATATACACGTCAATTTGTTTTGTAATACGATCCAATATGGCTGCCGTGCGGCCATTTTGTTACGATTTTTTTCATGTACAAAGCCATGTTTTTAAGTCTGGACTTAAAACACATTTATTTTTAGAAAGTTTTTAATGCTATTTTTAGAGTTTTTTAGATTGTAGCAACATTTTATCAACTCACTGTACTGTACAGCGCCTTGAGATGTCCTTTTTACATGGAAGGCGTTTTTTTTTTTTTTTTCAAGAAATAAATATTATTATTATTATTATAACTCAGACATATCTCAATGGATTTTATTCAAAGTTGGTACAAGGACATTGACCTATGTCATACATATGCACATTGATTTGTTTTTTGATACAATCCAATATGGCCGCCAGGCGGCCATTTTATTACGATTTTTTCATGTACAGAGCCATAACTCAGACATGTTTCAACCCATTTTATTCAAAGTTGGTACTGTTACGTGCAGAGGATACGAACAAAAGGGTGAACTCAGCAGTTAACGTTTAAACAAAATTTATTACGAAAATAAAACTAATTGCTAAGTCAGGGATAGAGTACAAGCTTTAAAAGTGTACAGACTACTTATCTCAGCTGGGACGGCAAAGCTCCAGTCTCAGAGTTGTAACAGTCAGTTGGATGAATGAACAGTCCTTTGGCTTGCAGGCTTGAAGCTGCACAAAGTCCACAGTATAAATCCAGCGTTGGCAGTGAAGGTCTTGAAAGGTCTTGAGAATGACTACTGCTGGAGTTTAGTAACACACAAGAGACACGATCCCAAAAGTCTGACTGGAAGCTGAGCACGTCCCTTTTATAAAGGCATATAAGAACAATCTAGAACTTTTATTGACATGCTAATTACTGTTCTAAAATTATCTCCCTTACACAACTAATCAACTTTCCAGAACATTCCAAACATGACTAATTGAATTCAAGGTTGTGAGGTCATCAAGGGCATGACCTTGAGAATGTTCTAGACTAATTGAACTCAGGTCATGATGAGTGTGGGGGGAATGACCTACATAACACACCCCCTCTTCAAAAAAAAGAAAATTTTTCAAAGAAAAATCTTTCTTTTACAAATGTAATCTTGAAAAGGATTTAAGTACTCAAATTTTGTTTTACTCTAAAGTAAAGTTTCTTGAAAGTGAACAACAATAAAATTTCTTGAAAGTGAACAACAATAAACTCTAAATACGAGAGAGACAGTCTGCAATTAAATTGTCTCTGCCTTTGATATGTCTAATGTCAAGATTAAACTCCTGTAACATTAAACTCCATCTTAGCAATCTCTGATTTTTGCCTTTAAATTTCTGCAGAAAAACAAGAGGGTTGTGATCAATATAAACCACTATTGGCTGATTTGAAGAAGTAACATAAACTTCAAAATGCTGTAAAGCTAATATCAAAGATAAACACTCTTTTTCAATTGTAGAGTAGTTCTCTGGGATTTGTTAAATTTGCGTGAAAAAATAGCAAACAGGATGATCTACACCATGACTATCCTCTTGCAATAAAACAGCACCAGCAGCCGTATCACTAGCATCCACAGCTAATTTGAATGGCAAAGTGAAATCTGGTGCAGACAACACTGGGGCACTTTGCAGTATGGCTTTAAGTGTATCAAATGCCTGTTGGCATTGCTCTGACCAAACAAACTTACTTTCTTTTTAAGTAAGTTAGTCAAAGGCTCAGTAATTGTGGAGAAATTTGGACAGAATTTTCTGTAGTAACCAGCCATACCGAGAAAGCGCATCAGTTGTCGTTTGCAGTTTGTATGGGAAAACTTGAAATGGCACTGATTTTGGCATCAACAGGTTTTACCTCACCCTGTCCTACAGTATGTCCGAGGTAAGTCACCCTCGCCCAACTAACTCAGATTTGGCAAGGTTGACAGTCAACATTGCTTTACTCAGTCTCTCGAAGAACTTCCGCATGAGCTTGATGTGTTCCTCCCAGGTGTCACTATACAGGACGACGTCGTCAACGTAAGCTGCACATCCGTCTAGCCCGGATATGACGTCGTTGATCATCCTTGGAACGTTGCCGGAGAGTTCTTCATTCGAATGGCATCACCTTGTACTGGAACAATCCGTCTGGTGTAACAAAGGCGGATATTTCACGAGCACGATCCGTCAGAGGGACTTGCCAAAATCCCTTCAGTAGGTCAAATTTCGTCACATACTTGGCTTTTCCCACTCGGTCGATGCAGTCATCAATCCTCGGGATTGGGAAAGTGTCTGTCTTTGTTAAAGTGTTGACCTTCCTAAAGTCCGTGCACATACGATAACTGTGGTCTGATTTGGGAACAAGTATGCACGGCGAACTCCAGTTACTTTTACTGGGTTCAATAAAGTCATTGTCCAGCAGGTATTTGATTTCTTCCTGGAGATATTTCGCTTTTGTTGGATTCAGTCTGTATGGATGCTGTTTTACAGGCTTACTGTCCCCAACATCAACGTCGTGATAGATGACGTTTGTCCTCGTTGGAACATCTTGAAACAGGTGTTTATATTCATGGAGCAGTTCTTTCACCTGTTGTTGTTGTTCTGGCTGGAGGTGTGCCAACTTTGTAGACTCCAGCTTCTCCAGGATTTCTGAGTTCTGAAGCTTGACCGAGCCCAGCTTTGAGTTTAGAGTATTTTCACTCAAGTCAGTTTCAGTATCACTATCTTCATAATGGTTTGAACTGACTGCACTGACAGGCTGAGTTATAGTAGGATTATCCCTATCAAAATATGGCTTAAGCATATTTATGTGACATAGCTGTTTTTGTTTTCGCCTGTCAGTGTTATTATGATGTAATTTAAATCACTCAATTTCTTATCAATTAGGTATGGCCCAAAGTAACGAGCATGGAGTGGTTTGCCAGGAATTGGAAGTAGAACAAGAACTTTTTGACCTGGTTCAAACTTCCGTTTTGAGGTGCTTTTATCATATTTGGTTTTCATTGACTGCTGAGATGACTCAAGATTTTCTCTGGCTAATTCACATGCTTTAGAGAGTTTCGTACGAAAATCTGACACATATTGCAAAATATTCAGACAATCATCATCGTCTGATAGGAATTCTCTTTAACGAGCTTAGTGGGCCACGGACTGTATGTCCAAATACAAGCTCAAATGGGCTAAAACCAAGAGACTCCTGAATTGACTCTCTAACAGCAAAGAGCAAAAAATGAATTCCTTCATCCCACTGCTTCTCTGTGTCAAAACAGTAGGTCCTAATCATGTTTTTCAAAGTTTGATGAAATCGCTCAAGAGCACCCTGACTTTCTGGATGATAGGCGGATGACCTATACTGTTTAATGCCTAGCTGATCCATTACTTGTTGAAAATTCCAGACATAAAGTTGGAGCCTTGATCGGACTGGACACATTTAGGGAGGCCAAATAAAGTGAAAAATTTTACTAAAGCTCTCACTATAGTCTTTGTCTTTATGTTTCTCAATGGTATGGCTTCTGGGAACCGGGTTGATGTACACATTATTGTCAACATATACTCATTTCCTGATCTTGTTTTTGGTAGGGGCCCAAAACAGTCTATTAGTATCCTACTAAATGGTTCTTGAAATGCAGGAATTGGCTGTAAAGGGGCCTTTGGAATGGTCTGATTTGGCTTTCCTACCATTTGACTCGTGTGACAAGTTTTACAGAAATGTGCTACATCCTGCCTGAGATTAGGCCAATAAAAGTGACTGAGAATTTTATGATAAGTTTTCCTTACTCCCAATGACCAGCCCAGGGCGTTTCATGGGCCAGGCGCAATATTTCAGCACGATAGGGCTTTGGAACCACAATTTGATGTTTTATAGCCCAATCGTCATCAACCAAACATCTGGAGGTCTCCATTTACGCATGAGAATACCAGATTTTGTATAATAGGAAACAGAGCTATCTGAAGTTTTACCTTCATCATCTACCCTGTCAAACAAAGACAAAATATCTGGGTCTTTGTGTTGTTCTGCAATGAGATTTGATCTAGAAAATGTCTGACTTTGGTCAGCAGAAGTTTACTGGAAGTTTCAAATCCACGAGGGATAACGGAATGATCCGTGTCAAACACCTGACTGAGAAAGGTGTCATTTAAGTCAACATCAGTGACATTATTTTTGAGAGTATTTTGATTCTCGGAAGTTTTCTTTGACATGGCTCGAGTAATGGCACATGAAGGAAATAAATTGGGTATCTCTTGTTCAATTGGCTCTGGATCCTGATCTAAACTAGGATTATCAGTCACAAGTGGATTAGTAATGACCTTGTCCCCAGCAAGGTCGTTTCCAAGAAGAAGGTGAATCCCTTCAAAAGGCAAAAAAGGCCTAATACCTAAAGCCACAGGTCCAGAAACAAAGTCGAAGACAAATAGACATTATGGAGAGGAACAGGAATAAAGTCATTGCAATCTACCCCCTTAATAAGAACTTTAGAACCTGAAAATGACTTTTCAGAAAACGGCAGGGTATCTGCCAACAAAAGAGACTGGGAAGCCCCGGTATCTCTTAAAATTTTGACAGGGGTAGCAGAAGAGAAATCACTAGAAAGTGATATAAAACCATTATGAATAAATGGCTCGAAAATACCCATAATGCTATCTTGAGAAGAATTGACCTTGACCTCATTAATTGGGGATAAGAGGGGTTTAACCTCAGAAAATGTGTTACACACATTATTAGACTCTAATTGAGTTGATGAAGAAATAAAGCCGGTGGGCTTAGATCCACTTTGACCACTTTGACCTTCACGTTTTCTTTTCAATTTGAAACACTCTGACATTAAATGGCCGTCTTTCTTGCAATAATTACAAAGAAAGTGTACCGAACTGTTTGTCAGAAGGAGATTGAGACTTGGGATCTGATGATGTGGGAGTGTTACTTGAACTCTGTGAACTGCTGTCATTTGATTTTCTACTCTCCTTTGAAAAATTCTTGGATGAAAAGGAGAGTTAAATTTACCTGCATTGTTTCTGTATGAAAAGGACTGGGATGGTTTGCTGAGAAATGAAGATTTGTGGGTCAATGAATAATCATCGGCCAAACGTGCAGCAACCTCTAATGTATCTGCCTTTTGTTCATTGATAAACGTCTTGATGTCACTCCGGATGCACCTTTTAAATTCCTCAATCAAAACAAGTTGTCGTAATTGTCATAATTCTGACTGACCTTTTCCGAAGAACACCAACGATCAAACAGTTGTTCTTTTGTTCGAGCAAATTCAACGTAAGTTTGATCTTTCACCTTCTCACAATCCCTAAATTTCTGACGGTAAGCTTCAGGCACCAACTCATAACCCTTGAGAATAATTCCTTCACAGAATCATAATCTGAAGCCTGCTCTACTGACAACTGAATGTAAATTTCTCTGGCTTTACCCACCAAAGCACTCTGCAAAAGCATAGACCAGGACTCCTTAGGCCAATTCAGACTCTGAGCAATTTTCTCAAAATGAAGGAAATATTTATCAACATCCTTTTCTTGGAAAGGGGGAACTAGCCTGAAATGCTTAGTGATGTCAAACTTGTCTGAAGGGAAGAATTTTCCTGACTGTCCAAGCTCTAAACGTTTTATTTCTAACTGCAATCGGTGTTCTGCTAATTCTCTTTCCTTTTCTTTTTCCTCTCTTTCTTTCTCCCTTTGTCTTTCTTCCATTTGCAATTCTTTTTCTTTCATTTCCAATTCCCTCTCTTTCTGTCTTTCTTCCATTTCTAACTGCATTTGTATTTTTTCTTTTTCTAATGCCTGTCTCTCCTTTTCCATTTGTAATTCTTTTTCTTTCATTTGTAATTCTTTTTCTTTTTCTAATGCCAATTTTTTTTAGCTCGAAATCTGCCTGTATTTCCAATTCTAATTTTTTGAGTTTGAAGGAAGACTCAGGCTCATAATCTTTTAAGGCAGACTCCTCAAAATGGCCAGAATTAACTAAATGTTTTGCAATCTTGAACTGTATTTCTCGCTTGCGCATAGATCTTTTGACATCTACTTTAAGGAAATTGGCCAGTGCTATGAGGTTGTCTTTTCTGAGGGAATTAAATGTGTCCTGATCAAGGTCATCCATAAATTCGTCTGGCTTGAATTCCGCCATGATTGAATTTCGCTGAGTTCACAGTATACAGTAGTTTTGAAAAGGTAGGCAAAATGTTGTCAAACGGCTCAAAATATTCGTATCCCGGACAAGCCCCCAATTTTGTTACGTGCAGAGGATACGAACAAAAGGGTGAACTCAGCAGTTTAACGTTTAAACAAAATTTATTACGAAAATAAAACTAATTGCTAAGTCAGGGATAGAGTACAAGCTTTAAAAGTGTACAGACTACTTATCTCAGCTGGGACGGCAAAGCTCCAGTCTCAGAGTTGTAACAGTCAGTTGGATGAATGAACAGTCCTTTGGCTTGCAGGCTTGAAGCTGCACAAAGTCCACAGTATAAATCCAGCGTTGGCAGTGAAGGTCTTGAAAGGTCTTGAGAATGACTACTGCTGGAGTTTAGTAACACACAAGAGACACGATCCCAAAAGTCTGACTGGAAGCTGAGCACGTCCCTTTTATAAGGCATATAAGAACAATCTAGAACTTTTATTGACATGCTAATTACTGTTCTAAAATTATCTCCCTTACACAACTAATCAACTTTCCAGAACATTCCAAACATGACTAATTGAATTCAAGGTTGTGAGGTCATCAAGGGCAGTGACCTTGAGAATGTTCTAGACTAATTGAACTCAGGTCATGATGAGTGTGGGGGGAATGACCTACATAACAGTACAAGGACATTGACCTATGTCATACATATGCACGTTGATTTGTTTTATGATACGATCCAATATGGCCGCCAGGCGGCCATTTTATTACGATTTTTTCATGTACAGAGCCATAACTCAGACATGTTTCAACCGATTTTATTCAAAGTTGGTACAAGGACATTGACCTATGTCATAGATATACACGTCAATTTGTTTTGTGATACAATCCAATATGGCTGCTGTGCGACCATTTTGTTACTATTTTTTCAGGTACAGAGCCATAACTCAGGCATATCTCAACGGATTTTATTCAAAGTCGGTACAAGGACATTGACCTATGTCATACATATGCACGTCAATTTGTTTTGTGATACAATCCAATAAATTAAATTTATTGCCAATTTGCATTTACATGATGAACTTTTGTTTTTAGGGTGAATGTCCGGAAGCACTGCATCAAACTTTATAAAGTATGATACCAGTGATAATCTATCAATGTTATGATAGGATGCAAAAATGTTTTGCAACATCCTGTTGATTAATTCCTAGTTGACTCGTTTAATGACCTTTAGGATGGTGGCCTACATTGGTTTTATGTTTTCATCACCATGGAACTCATTCTTGGCCATTGAGCGCCATCTGTATCAAAGTATTTTTATCACAGACCTAATTAATGAAGAGGACTCTATCCTCTCTGAGGACTTGTAATCAAAGTACCCATTAACAAGTGGGGACTGTGTCATCAACGATGACTTGTTACTGAAGTGTAAAGTTTACACATCAGAATGCCCAGCTATCTCCGTCTGAAAATAGTGGGTGATCATCCCTTTTTTAAAAGAAATCATAGCATCCTAATTAGATTAAATTAGTTAAGCCTCCAATCACTAATCAACTATAGTATTTCTTGATTTGCTACAATAATTAAAATATTCTTCCCTTCAAGAAATACATTACTAAACTTTCCCTGATTGGGCATCGATCATATAAAATTTTAAATAATCTGCATAAGTGACATCATCGTTATACAACGTTTCCCTTATGTAATCGTCCAAGGGGCCTGTCTTGACTTTAGGCATTGATGATACGAATTCACTCTACTACCTTGACAATAGATGTCACTAGTACAAGTTTCTACCTGTATCCTTGATACTTAGGTATCAATGACGCAAATACATTGAATGTCCCTGACAACGGAGTTTTAACCAAGATGACGGAAAATTCTTAATGATCATTAACCCTTACACAGACTTGAAAAGTTCAGCCGTCTCGTTCACTGACCTTTATACAGATTCCGAAATTACAAAAACAATATTAATAAGCCAAAGAAAATTTAGTCTGTAGCAACAGGTATCTCGCCATGTTTTCTGTTATCATGAAACCACGTTGATCTAATCATATACAGTACCGCTAACAAAGGTAGGAACGATGTGATGTTGCTATAAATTTGTAAACTACGAGAGGGACAGTGACACTGGTGAAGGTAACACTGAAATTGATGAGATATACGAACAAAGGAAATAATAGTGGGGAATATGAAAGATACGATGACGATATCAATGACGGTGATAATTCCTGAATAATTGTCATTGTTTTCTACTATTGAATAAAATTCAAATATTTTAATTGTACAACAGTAGGCTTATTCTGCAAGAAGACTATACACATCTTTCCCTTCGACAGCTGTCATTCCTTACATTCAAACATTAAATCCGTGTTTTCCTAACTTTATACCAATATATGTTATGCCGAGTGGGTATATGGGTAACTTTTCGTTTTCATGAAACTTATAGATGTTATTAGACATTTGAATTTTCCAAAATGGAGACTCATAAAATTCTTTCCAATGATAACCTACAAGCTAGGTTTAATGTGTAAAATAAAGACGTTAACGTTGGCGTCATCCTCATCTTCATTCTCAGCCACAAGTGATTTTTGTAGCTGACACTGATAATGACGCTACTCAGCGTCAGCTTCAGTGTCATGTCCGAATAATGCCGAGGTGACACTGCCCGATGACGGATAAATGATAAAATTCTGCCTAAACTTATTAACAACGCAACTATATTCTTTCACGATTTCCTTTTGAATTCCAAAATTGGTTTGCAATTATTATTTTATCAGACGAATATCTCAGAGAGACTCATGTTTTGGTATAGTGTGTGATTTTCAGTCCATGATCCGCTGCAGTGTTTGTTGGTGTCCTGTTAACTGAGTTTAGGAAGTTTGAATGCGGACGTAAAGGGCCATAATAAAATAGAACCTATAGTCCGAAATTTCTACAAAGCGCCGCTATGCAAGGCAATATCATCCGGGAAACCCTAATTATTTAGAATTCATAAGAAAAATGAAATTTACCATAGCTTACGGCCTGAATAGTGGACGTAAATAATTTGAGTTTCAAGGAACAACAGAAATACATGGCCATTCGAACTCATGGCTAAGAATGTTGAGTCGTAAGCATATCGTGACAAACAGATATGAATATGAGGAGTTGCCAAATATTGTAAAATACGAAAGCTACAATGTTTTGATTGACATTTTAAGTGTAGTTAACCTTGGATTACATTTTTTAAAATCGCTTTTACACTGATCATTCCATCGTACACGGTCGGGAATAGTCGGATCTCACGCACGCGAGTAGCGTCATACTCAGAATCGTTTTCCCATGACCCTAGACTCTCCACAGTCGCTGTGCCTTGTTTTGTGCGCGCCCACGATGGGACTGCATTCGAAGGCTGTGCAGCTGTGAGCACGCGCTGCCAGACAAAGCGACTGTACTGTCGGTCCTTGCAAGTATATGAATATTCATAAGGGTTGTGACTTCAAAAGAAACACCTATTTAACTGGGCGGAGAGAATATATACTAGTAGCTAGTAAACCTATATACGCGGTATGGTTTTATTTTTCATTTTTAATTTTATTTGGCTATGGTACTTGTCATTTTTTATTTGATTAACGGATGTGTGGAGTTCTATAAAGTACCCGGATCAGGCAGAAATCCGACCGGTCGCTTGCAAGAACGTCCAGACCCTGGGATTCGCGTCGCGTCTCTGAAGGGCGCGCGCGTGTTCCAACAGCATGAACAGGGAAGAACGCGAATCGCAGGGTCTCTGCCAGACTACCATGACCCCTGAAGCTGAGGATGAGGATGAGGATGTCGCGAATTTCACCCTTGTAAAATAAAGTTCAGCAGACATGACATGTTCATTAAAATGGACATATTTCATTAAAATGCACACAGTTCGGCAATATCATGTTTTACGATAACTTTCAATACATGACCACAACAACTATTTCATCGGTGGAACCCTTATTTTGCTGCGTTGGCATGTACATTTGGATAACAAAAAAGGTTTCATACAAATTTTATCACTTGTATATGATCTACCGAAAACAGAATATATATCTGAGAATAGATGTAATTTATCGAATAAATTTTGGGTAGTGGTATGTTTTTATAATATTTCATGAAAACTCTAGAAGTTGTTCGTCATTACAATACACCATTGTAAAGAGGAATGAAAATCACCTGAAATGATACCCTATATGCTGAGTATTGTGTAAAATATAATTCAGCAGATAACTTACACGAAGACATGTTAAACAAAAGAGCATGCGAGTAGGCAATACTTGATTTTACGCAACCCTACAAAAAATGACCGTAACACAAGTACTACCCAAACTTTTAAAAGTCCATTTTTTATTTGTGATATGTCCCTGTTTCATAAAAAGCATTGCCTTTTGTATTATATCTAGGTAAACAATTAGTAGAAATTGAGGTAAGCTGTGACAGTAATTTGTTTATATATACTTGGGGTATAGGGTTAGCTTTTTGTGCTATTTAATAAAAACTATAGACGCTATGCCATGTTTATTTACAATGTGTAATTTTAAAGAGAAATCAAATACCTTTCAATGATACCCCACAAGCCAGGCTACGTTTAAAAATAAGGTCAGCAGATACTTACAAGAAGAAAAATTAAACAAAAACGCATTCGAGTCGGGCAATACTATGATATTGCGGTACCCTTCAAAACATGACCGTTACAGCTATAGCATCGTATTACTGACATGTCCTTGTAGCAAATAAAACAGATTTCATACTAAACATTTAACATTGTATTATGTCTAGATAAAAAATTGGTAGAATATGATATTAGCTGTAATTTGCGATATAAACTTTGGGGTCTGTTTTGGTCCTATTTCATGAAAACTATTGAAGATATTGCAAATTACGATATGTCATCTTAAAGAAATTATACCCAACAAGCCAGGTTCCATTAAAAAATAAGCTTAGCAGATGACTAACTCAAAAGAATCATGACCGTAACAGCATTTCATCCCCATATTTTTTTCTTTAAAATTCCATTGCGTATTCTAAGGATCCCAGGGCTTCTGAAAAATACAGAAAGTTTGTTATCCTTTGAAGGGTGCACGAAGAACCCCTCTTGCCCACGGTCTAACGCGACTGATTGGCTCGTGTAGTTCACACGAGTGCTTTATTGGCAGTGAGTTTCAAATCGCCAACGGCCATTATATTACCATGCCCTGTCCGTCACATTTTAATTGGTTGAGCAGAACCACGTGACTGACCACAAATACACAGTAATTGTTTGATTGCAACATGCTCGTTAGTATGCATGACAATATTAACATCGTAAACAGCGTAACTTTTGCAGTTAAAAAGTAAATTGTGATTTGTACAAAGGTCATAATCAATCACAAATGAAATGGAGCACTTGTAGACTAAGTTTAGACATTTTTTTCCAAAATAACTCTGGATGTGCGGTGCGTGTGACAGTGCAGTGTGTCGCATATTGCACACTTATTGAATGCAGTGCAGCACGTCACTGTTCAGTCAATACAACTTAAAATTTTGTGTATAACATTTTATTTATGGGCGCGGGAGGGAGGAAAGACAAAATTAAAAGGGCTCGGCAAGCCTCGCCCGTTACTATTTGGCTTTCCTCTCGCCCTTGCTCATAAATGTAGGCGTCGATCTGTATTTCTATGTTGCTTGCCCAGTTTTTTCGCCACCGACTCACAAAAATCCTAAAAAAATCCTCCTCGGAGCTTATCAGTTTTTGATTTAGCTGTGGATCCATAGCTATGGTGTTTTCAGACGGGATTCCTGCCTTTTACGGGCTGTGGTTTTGACTTCTACGATTTTTAACCCCGCTACAACAGCTATGGGATATTCCATAGACTGACGTTCAAATCCGCCACAAGCACCCTTTGCGCAAGTTTGTTCGACGATATTTTCTAACAGTTTCCATCCAAATTACACAATGCCAACACTCATCGACAGCTTGGTTAGGCTGCGTTCAAAAAATGGTGGGGGCTGCAGGAATCGCGATAAAAATCTTTTTTTTTCAGATCCCCCCTCAGTACCCTAAAAAATTGCAAGTCCCCCCCCCAATTACCATATAGCCGCATATTTATAGGGAATGCACGCAACAGCACCACCATCATCAAATTGTGAGATTGCAGCGACTCAGACTGTAAGGACAGAGAGCACGGAACACTGAAATGAAAGACAAGCAATTGCAGTGACAGTGAATGGACAAAACATTAAACTGAAACAAGTACATGTTGTTGTGTACTTAAAAATTGTAGAGACTGAATGGACAGAACATTGAACTGAAACAAATACAGTTTTTTGGGGGGGTACTTGTCTTTTTTTTATTTCGACCGCCCGCCCTGCCCGAGTATTCCTCTGGAGATGAGAAACCAAAAAAACAAGTCATTGACAATGACATAGTCCCCACTTGTAATAGGGGAGTATTATTCTTGATGGGGCAGGGAAATGTGGTCATTAAGAAGTATCACTGGAGTGTATATGTTGAGATCTATGGGCACATAGGTCTATGTCGTAGTTACCAATTTGAAACACATGAGGCATGTCTAAGTTATGGTTCTAAATCGAGAAAAAAAATCAGACCTCTAGCTGTATTGGCCAGCCAAGAAAAACATATGTGCATAATAAATGAGGTACAAGATGTGACATCTTAAGCTCTAATATCCTATCAAAATTGGAGGGTATAGAACTTGTGGTTACTGAGTTATGCATATATATGTATAATCAAGGTCAAAGGCCATCGAGGTCACGTGACATTTTGAAAAAAAATTGTATTGCTTATAAATCCCTATATGCCAAAAATCAAACCTCTAGCTCTATTTGCTTGCACAGAATTAGATATGTGCATAATTAATGAGGTTAAGCGTGTGTTGTCATAAGGTCGCCCATCCTACTAAATATAAAGGACATAGCACTTGTGGTTACTTATTTATTGACAAAAACGTATATTTTAGGTAAAAGGTTATAGAGGTCACATGACATTTGATCAAACGATTTCTATCCTATAGTTATCCCTATATACTAAAAATCAGACATCGAGCTCTATTGGCTTGCTCAGAATAAGATATGTGCATAATTAATGAGGTACAATATGTGGCGTCACAAGGTCTTCCATCATACCAAATATGAAGGGTGTACCACTTGTGGTTACTGAGTTATGGACAAATATGTATATTTCAGGTAAAAGGTCATTGAGGTCACGTGACGTCTTATCAAAAAAATTGTATTGCTAAGTTATCCCTATATACTAAAAATCAGACCTCCAGCTCTATTGGCTCGCTCAAAATTAGATATGCGCATAATTAATGAGGTACAATATGTGGCGTCATAAGGTGTCCAATCATACCATTTATGAAGGGTGTAGCACTTGTGGTTACTGAGTTATGGACAAATATGTATATTTGAGGTCAAAGGTTACCGAGATCACGTGACATTTTGTCAAAAAAAATGTATTGCTAAGTTATCCCTATATACCAAAAATCAGACCTCTAGCACTATTGGCTCGCTCAAAATTACATATGCGCATAATTAATGAGGTACAATATGTGGCGTCATAAGGTGTCCCATCATACCATATATGAAGGGTGTAGCACTTGTGGTTACTGAGTTATGGACAAATATGTATATTTGAGGTCAAAGGTCATCAAGGTCACGTGACATTTTGTCAAAATATCTGAGATATCTGCGTGAATGGAGGGACATGACCCAATCTATAAGCCCCCTGGACTTCATCCGTGGGGCTAAAAACTGTGTCACTGCATCCTTTTTGCAATATGAATACGATGAGAAACTAAATTTTTATTTTACTTGGCCTTATACATGGGATTCTGAGCATAACTGACTTATACATGGGAGTCTATGGAGAAATGCCTTATACATGGGAGTCTATGGAGGTGTAAACTAAAAAGTCCTCTAACACGGCCAAATTTGATCGCATTATGAAACAAATCGACGTGCATCTGTATGGGGTAGGGTACTATCCTTGTGCAAAGTTTGAAAGAAATTGACCAGGACATGTCTGAGATATCTGCGTGAACGGACGGACTGACGCACGGACGGACGCACGGACGGACATGACCCAATCTATAAGTCCCCCCCCCCCCCGACTTCGTCCGTTGGGACTAATAAAAGGTTCACCCTAAGCTATAGTCCACATGAATGTATGACCTAAGGGATGAACTTCCACTATTCAAATATGGTATTGTTGCCCCACCCATTACTATGACGCGATACCTCATGAATTTGTAATAGCAAGGGGAATTGAGTGAGGCGTAACAGTCGCTTGTACCACAGGGTGTTGTCTACATGTCCGTCCCAGGGGTGGGTAGGTGTTTCGTTGTATCGCTAATTTATTTATTTATTTATTAATTCTTTATTTCGGACAATGAGCATGTCCATATATAAATGGTTACAGGATTGGCAAAAAGAATGATACAAAAAAGGTTACATCAAGAAATATTCATTTATGGGTTAGACCATAAAGACATATTTCTGAACACAGATTAGAAGACTGAATTTATCCATCTTTTCCTCAAGTCAGAAGTGAAGTACACAACATCATACACCTTACGTATAATTAGGTTCTCACTCATAGAAACCCTTTTCATCAAACTATTGATTTGCTTTCTAAGCAAAGCATCAAAAGTGTCAATCCTATTATATACAAACATAGTACTAGCACTGCTGCGTCTGTCATATCGTAGAAGTATGCGACCAGCATTATTGTAAGCAACTTTCAATTGTTTCAGGGCGCTTTTATTATAGCTGACCCATAAGTTACCACCATACAATTGATAGCAATATGCTTTAAAGAGTTTACATTTAACACTCTGAGAACACATAGAAAATTTTCTCAAAAGCATGTTAGCAGAGATATAAAAAGATCTCCTCTGACGCTCGATATCAGAATTGTCACTGAAGGTATTTGCCAACATATAGCCGAGGTGCTTTTTCTTTTCAACAAATCGCAGTTTAACTCCATTGAGATAAACAGCCGGAATATGTTCCATCATACATCGCTTGAGAATTATACACATACATACAGTTTTCTCTGTATTGAAAACAATATCATGAATATTGCCATAATTGCTACATATATTTAAAAGTATCTGAGTTCATTTCACTGACGGGTTTATCAGACATATATCATCTGCATACATCAGATGGTTAACAAAAATACCACCGATGTTGCAACCAACCTTAGAATTAATCAATCTATGGCTAAGATGATCCATATACACATTGAAAAATTTTGGGGACAATACACCACCTTGCTTCACACCGTTTTTAACAGTAAAATGTGTTGAAATACAGGAGCCCCATCGAACAGAGATTTCCTGCGTTCTGTACCAGGTTAAAAGGTATCTCACATAGCAAATAGGAACATTACGGTTGATCAGCTTCTTGAATAATGACCAGTGATTCACACGATCGAAAGCTTTAGAAGCATCCATAAAAGTAACGATAACATTGCTACCATGACTTCTATAATAGCTAATGACCTCTTTCAGGACAAACATACACATATCAGTAGAATGACAAGTTTTAAAACCAAATTGGTAAGGTGAAGATCCAAGAAACGACTCAATCTTATTCAAAATAACTAATTCAAAAACTTTCGAGGTAATAGTAGACAGAGCAATCGGGCGATAGTTGTTCTTATCGCTTACATTTTGCTCTTATCCTTAACAATGGGCACTAACAAAACTTCAGAAAATCTAGGAGGACATACATTATGAATAAGCATTGAAGTGAGACACATGCTCAAAAGTACAATTAACTTATTACTAGCATATACAAAATGCTCAGATGAGAGAGAATCTGGACCAGCAGATTTACCTTGTTGTAACTTGTCAATGGCTTTACGAACATCACTAGGTGATACAAAACTCATTTGATCAAGGTTGCAATCGTCAACCTTATCTTACACGAATTCTTTGTCTCTAACCGAGTGCACCACATTTAAGAGATCACTAAAATGGTTCCGCCACATTTCAGAGATATTGACATCGCCACTGCAGCCATCTACAGTGTTGGGTCTAGGCGGAGTCTTTGCATTAATTCTGTTGATGGACTGCCAAAATGCATTACAATTACCAGTAAACAAACTATTCGCAGCCGCATCAGCTTTGATTTGCTCCTCATTACGTCTGCAACTTCTTAAAGCATATTTAAATCTCGCATGCGTACGACGCTTGAATTCAAAAAGGGGCCCATTCCTCGGTTTTCCACTTTCACGCCATAGTTTAAATGCATCCCGAGCAACAGAATGGACGTCTTTGAGGTAATCATTTCACCCTGTCACAGTATGATCAACATTATCACGAATACATGGTGAAATCTGAAGACCTGCTGAATACAAGCTATCAATAATATCATCATAAAACTGAGAAATACACCGAGCATGATTTGTGTTGTAGCAATGAACATCCTTACAACAAAGACTATCAGTTGGAATGTGAATCTCAGCAAGAAGCTTGTCAGAGATATTACGATATTCATACGTTTATTACAGTTCACCTTAGACCAATTTACAGATTTCCCAGAGTACTGCTTATGGTTGTTATTAAGATTTTCACATGACGGCAATGTACCAGTATTGAGAACTATGCTGAGTGGGAAATGATCAGAAGATATAACATCATATAAAACAGACATCGGAATTAATACACTGGTGAGTAGAGAGTGACGAAATACAGTGGTCAAGACATGAAGTGGTACCATGTACGTCACTGACATAAGTAAATGGTAATAAAGTAATAAAGATATATTCTACCAACCTTTGGTGTTTCGGTCTGAACCTAGCACTGCCCTTGACAATCTTGCGTATACGTTTTTATCAACATGCTGCGTCTATTATCTGATGAGTTTGAGTGACTAATTAGCCAAAGTAATCAAGGGTAAATTACTAATCTGTGGACGCTCTCACCTACGGTGGCCCATATGTGACAGGTATAAACTTATTTACACAGACAAAACTTTAGTTTTGATGGACAAAACTTTAATTTTGGGGGACATAACTCTAATTTTTGCGGACAAAACTCTAATTTGGGAGGACACATCTCTGATTTCTACTGACACAATTCTAATTTGGGCAGACAAAACTTTAATTTGGACGGACACAATTCTAATTTGGGCCACCAGATCTCTATTTTCTACGGACACAATTCTTATTTGGGCAGACAAAACTTTGATTTGGACGGACACAATTCTAATTTGGGCCACCAGATCTTTATTTTCTACGGACACAATTCTTTTTTCAGCGGACAAAACTTTCATTTGGACGAACACATATTTAATTCTTATGGACACAAGTCTTATTTTGTAGAGACACAACTCTAATTTTCTTGGACACAATTTTAATTTCTTGAGATACAACTTTAATTGCTCCGGAACAAGTCTCATTTCCACGTAGGCAACTCCTATTTCAACAGCCTGCCCTCTAGTGTTCAATGTGACAACAAGCAACTTGCAGAGACAAAACTTTAACTTTCGAGGACAAAACTTTCTTTTCCTCACGGCGGATATTGAAGGATCCCACAATACTGTTCGTCCGCTAATGGCGCTGTGCTGCTGCGCTGGCAATGGAGACTTGTAGCGACTTTATTGCGGAGTATTGCGAAGACGACTTGATCTAGTATTTCTTTTATAGAGGATATAGGTACGACGAAATTGTGTTGTTCCTGGCAAAATATTATGACATTCATATCAGTCCAAGAACTCTCATGAGGCGATTGGCACAGTTGAATTTACAGCGACGATCTGCTCATTATGATACCATTGTTGTGAGAGACTCTATTATTCAGATACTGGACGACCCTGGCTGTGTAGGGGGTATAGAACAGTGTGGCATTCCCTTCAGTTGCGTGGCATACGTGTGCCAAGAAGTGTTGTTCAAGAAATGTTGAGGGAATTGGATCCGGAAGGCAGCGAATTACGGGGAGCGCACCGTCTTAAACGGAGGAAGTATCTTTACCCAGAGCCTAATTGTGTGTGGCACATCGATGGCTACGATTAGCTAAAGCCCTTTGGGTTCCCTGTACACGGGTATGTTGATGGATATAGCAGGAAGATTTTATGGCTGCTCGAGTATGTTAAGGCGAGGCTCGAAAAATATCTTATGAATATGCAAATTAGAACTAGTAAATATTCATGATCCACGAGCGCGCTCAGCATAACTGGATAGCGCGCTATAGCGGACCCCGGGATAGCGGACGTGTGGTGTGCGAGTGTAACCTTCGAGGCTTCAGTTCATGTGGGCAAAAGACCCTAACGGGATGTTTTGAACGGCTATTTATGCTAACCAACCTCACCGTTTCGGTCTTTAGCATATCCACGACCCACGAAGACTTAAACATATCGAAATGAACGCAGTGACACAAATGATATTGTGGCTATACGCCATCATGGTCGCGCCGCCATCAGCATATGTTGATCCCTGATGTGGCCCGCCACTTGTTTTCGCCATCATTCATCAAGGACAGACTCAGATGTTTTTGCAACAACTGGTTGTCACTACTCACGACATGTACAAAAAACCGTCTGAGACAAAATCAAGGTTAAGTATTTTCTCGATCTCCAGAACTGCTCTCGCACTGTACCGACGCAATCGCTGAATGCGCGCGTGCTGAAATGGACGCGACCGTCTCGTTACTAGGATACAGTCAGCTGTCTCTACCCATAAAGCATTGTATGTGGTCCCTGGATGGGCGTCCCCAGGGGTCCGCGGGCGGGCCGGCTAGAGTCCCAAATTAGGAAAAGAAAAATGCCAAAATCCAGCCGCTAAACATGTTATATTTTTAAAATCGCTGACTTGGATATTATATTGACATGTTTGTCAATATCATGCTGACAATTCTTTATCCAAGAAAGCAAGTGCAGGCACAGTTTCATCCCAATTACGCTCGTTTTGGAGGTCGTCCGTCAAAGGTCAGCTGATATTTTGTGGCGAGTCATTAATACGGGGGCGAAATTTCTTACAGTATAGGTCGCACTAGTGATGGTAAGTGAGGTCAACGCGGATAATGTGGTTATTTACAGCATCTAGGGGAGTCTACCGGCTGGATTCTGTGCTCAAACGGACAATACCATTTTCGAACCAAAAATACCCTTATTTAGTCAAATTAATAATTATTTCGGGGATTTCATCAACATAATACTATTTTGCGGAGTCGTTTTAGATAAAATACGTATACAAAGTTTGACTAATACGGAAGGATGTGCTCATTTAGCCAGTAAAACCGAAACGCACTCGTCGATAGAGGGCGCCCTTGCAGGAGCCGTGCCTTAACATACTCGAGTGTATATAACCCGTTCTAATAATTTGCCAGACAATGTGGCCGCATACTATTTACATGCTGTGCGTGAATTTGGAGGGTGCCCCATTGAGTTGGATACTGATTTGGCTACTGAAAACGGACAGTGGCAGCAATTCAGTGCTTCTTTCGAGATGACTCAGATGCTCACAGATATGTTGCCCCACAACGTAATCAAAGAATTGAGGCTTGGTGGTCATTTCTTCGCAGAAATCGTTCATCATGGTGGATCATCCTGTTCAAAGATTTGGAAGCACAGGGTATCTTTGACAGTAGTGATAGACTGAATAAGGAATGTTTATGGTTTTGTTTTGCCGGCTTCCTTCAAGAAGACTTGGATCATGTGAAAGAACACTGGAACACACACTATGTAAGACAGTCTCGAAATGAGACTGTCTGTGGTAGACCTAACTCATTGTACTTCATTCCAGAACACCATGGTGGCACAGGCAATTTGATTCTGCCTGTTCCAGAGCAAGAAATAAACTATGCAGAAACACAAATCATTGGATCAGATGGTACAAATGAAAACCAGGATTACTTCAAGTATGTGGTTCAAAGTTGTCAACTGTCAGTACCAGAAAATTGGCGGGAATCCAAAGCCCTGTACGAGAATTTACTCGTTTGTGCAAGTGATGGCACATAATGTGCATTAAGGAATGATTGCAGTGGAATAGTAATTTTTTGTTTTGTATTGTTAAAGCCCCATGAGCTGCAGCTCAATAAAATTTGTGAATCAAATGTCGCCAATATTCTTGTCTCAGATATTTTTCTAATTAATAACATTGACTGAAAGTATATCATAAAAATACTTGTTTGTGACAAAACAGCAAAGACAATAAATAGATATCAGTGTATTTGAAATTTTTCTTCATTTTCTAAAACATCAAATATTGCAATGGAAGAAACAGTATGCAGTATCTCAGTTGTATTCAGTTCCGAGTGTTCTAGTGAATGGGATCACATTTTCTTTACAAAGATTCATATAGGTAAATACTCCATTGTCTTTTACAGAATGCGTTAAAAGGGGGGAAATATGCAAATTTCAGTACAGTGAAGAATGTTGGTTCAGTTATTCAAAACTGTTTGTCATTTTAAAATCCTTCATTCATGTTTCATGCTATATAAAGTAAACACTGTTTGATAACTACTAACCCCCACCCTCAATGTACTGGGAGGAAGATATAGAACTGCCCAGGAATAGTAGATTTATTTGGTTGAAGTTTGCTCCAGAGGTGTGAAACCGTTCTGGGCTCTACTTAACTGAATTTTAGAGTGCATTTGGCTCTACAATTTTATATTGAACAATGTCCTTGCCTGAGGAGACTAAAAAAGTACATCAATTATCTTACAGCGTCATTTCATTGCAAATCTTACAATGAAAAGAAGCTTTAAGATGATTTTAGTACCTTTTCAACCATAAATGGATGTAACATACGACTGGTTCTGTCTCTGGCCTCTCAGCTAGGCGACTGATGCCGTATGTTGTGGGTTCGAATCCGATTGAAAACTATCCGTATACAGTAAGCACTAGCACCATGGTTGGCGAGGCGATCTACTGCGATGTAGACGAACAGTATTGTGGGATACTTCAATATCCGCCGTGAGGAAAAGAAAGTTTTGTCCTCGAAAGTTAAAGTTTTGTCTTTGTAAGTTGCTTGTTGTCTCATTGAACACTAGAGGGAAGACCATTGAAATAGGAGTTGCCTACGTTGAATGAGACTTGTTCGGGAGTAATGGAAGCTCTATCTCAAGAAATTAAAATTGTCTCCAAGAAAAATAGAGTTGTGTCTGTACAATATAAGACTTGTGTCCATAAGAATTAAATATGTGTTCGTCCAAATGAAAGTTTTGTCCGCTGAAAAAAGAATTGTGTCCGTAGAAAATAGAGATCTGGTGGCCCAAATTAGAATTGTGTCCGTCCAAATCAAAGTTTTGTCAACCCAAATTAGAATTGTGTCCGTAGAAAATAGAGATCTGGTGGCCCAAATTAGAATTGTGTCCGTCCAAATTAAAGTTTCGTCTGCCCAAATTAGAATTGTGTCCGTAGAAATCAGAGATGTGTCCTCCCAAATTAGAGTTTTGTCCGCAAAAATTAGAGTTATGTCCCTAAAAATTAAAGTTTTTTCCCCAAAAACTAAAGTTTTGTCTGTGTAAATAAGTTTAAACCTGTCACATATGGGCCACCGTACTCACCAGATTATCACCGGATTAAATTTGACAAAGTCAATAACGAACGCACCAGCAAGGTATAACTGAAGATACCTTGCTGGTGCGTTCGTTATTGACTTTGTCAAATTTAATACGGTGATAATCTGGTGAGAGCGTCCAAAGATTAGTAATTTACCCTTGATTACTTGGCTAATTAGTCACTCAAACTCATCAGATAATAGACGCAGCATGTTGATAAAACGTATACGCAAGATTGTCAAGGGCAGTGCTAAGTTCAGACCGAAACACCAAAGGTTGGTAGAATATATCTTTATTAGCGATACAACGAAACACCTACCCACCCTGGGGACGGACATGTAGACAACACCCTGTGCTTGTACCAGCAAATACCGGAAGCTACGCCAATACGCGAGACCAAGCGGTACAAGCGACTGGCGAGAGTCTATCGTTCATCGCGTGATATCGATGACCATCGTTCGTGTTGTGGACATTGCCAGTCTCACATAACTGAAATCAAACTTTTACTAGGGAAAAAAGTTAAGTCCTAGGATCTGTGATCGTTCATTGGGCGCGGATACGATGCCGGCCATAATCTCTCAGTTTGTGTTTAGAAGTCGAGAGGTCGCCGCCTACGTCACTGCAGTGACGTGCTGATGCAGTGAGCCTCGACCAACAATTTTACGCCAGCAAAATGGCGGTCTCCGTATAGTTATGTCGGGTAAAGCCATAGGGGAAAGCATGAATGTCCGTCCCCAAGGGTTGGGGTGGGGGTAGGGGTGTCAGCACAGGATTCTTCTTGCTATGGTTTATTTTATTTTAATACGTTTGACTGCGATATGTATTGCCAATAAAGATTTATACCACCGACCTTTCTTTGCAGCTTTGGTTTCTTTGTCTTATGTTAGCACTAGTTTTTGTAAGGATTTTTTTTTCTCCTTCGCCGTGGAGCTAAAAAGGAGCTCCATGCTCCGAGTTTTGTCACTGTGTTGCGTCCATTATCTGATGTGTTTGATTGCCTAATTCGCCAAAGCAAGCAAGGGTAAATTACTAATATTTGGACGTTGTCATCAGATTATCGCCGGATTAACTTGACAAAGTCAACAACGAACGCACCAGTAAGGTGCGTTCGTTGTTGACTTTGTCAAATTTAATCCAGTGATAATCCGGTGACAGCGTCAACAGATTAGTAATTTACCCTTGCTTACTTTGGCCTATTAGGCACTCAAACTCATCAGATAATAGATACAGCCCGTTGATAAAACGTTAACGCAAGATTGTAAAAGGCAGTGCTAAGTTAAGACCAAAACACCAAAGGTTGGTAGAATCATGGAGGTAGATTATTCGCAATACAACGAAACACCTACCCACCCCTGGGGACGGACACGTAGGCATCCCCCTATGGTAAAGCTAGGAAAAAAGTGATATTTCAGTGAATTTTGGGCGGATTTCTGGTCGTGGTGAGTCCCTAATAGCCAAGCTGTCGATGTGTGTTGTCAATTTGTAATTTGCATGGAAACTTTTCGAAATATCGTCAAACAAACTTGCGCAAAGGGTGTATTTGTACGCTTGTCTATGGAATATCCCATAGCTGTGGTGGCGGGGCTAAAGCCCCTGTAGTTGTAACTCTTGAAATTTGTCGACCTGAAAAAGGCTTTCTTTTTTCTCCGGTTTTCTTTAAATTCTACGGATTTACAGGATATACTCTTTTACCACTGAAAAATTGGACAAGTAAATTTAAATTTTCACCGTTATTTTGATTTCACGCCATTTTTAAAAATTGGTAATATTACGAAGAAAACATAGCATTTGGTGTCCGATTGAAAAATTCAGCACTATGCTTTATATTGGACTACTCTGTTGTTTCTGTGAAGATTCCAATGTATATATGCACTGCGTATTGTGTTTTTGCTTTATTTGCATGAGGGCGCCATTTTATGTATTCTTCATTTATCTTGCTCAAAATTGCACATTTAGTCCCAGTGAACTGTTTATTCTACCTGTATAAACACCTCTCAATGAGTACATTCCAATAAAGTTGTTTTATTTTGGAAGTAAAATCACAAAATAATGCGAAAAAGTTACAGCTATCGGGCCTTTAAAATCGTAAAAGTCAAAACCAGCCCGTACAAAACAGGAATCCCGTCTGAAAACACCACAGCTATGGACCCACAGCTATTGTTTATTGGAGTGATTGTAAGCGCTTGGCTTGATTGCACAGATGCTTACGATGATAACTTGTAAGTATATGTGACCTTTTGCGATCGATAAAGGCGAAGAAAGCCGCATTTACTGGAGCGCGAGCCTGTGTGTTACCTCTTCTGCTTCTTCCTATACTCAGACAAGTTATTCTTGTTTGTGTCTTACACGATGAATGCCGCCATTGCCTTGACCCCTTTCGTTGGGGACATGAGTCTTTAAATCTACAGGAAGTGTATAGACGGTCACGCTCTTCTAATAGGACTATCTAGACGATTTCCGAGGTAGTATAGACAAACTTCACACAGAAATTTAACTTACCAGCGTTTCCAACGAAAAAAGGGTCCGTTCACAAGGACTACAATCTCACGGGAACGCTCTCTGTCAAGATGTACTATTTCTGTTCTTTGACCAACAACAGGTTTGTAAGAAACGTAAAAGAAATTACCATTATGAAAAGGGGGTGGCGTGGAGATAAGGGACATCACTTAATTCATGAGAAAATATACCACTTCATACATTGGAAACACACACTTGCTGCCGTCTTTGTTGTAGTGGGACTTCTCCACTTGCATTGTCTTGATACCAAAAACAGGGAACTTATGCCTTTTGTTTCGAATCGGATTGGGCGCAACCGGTCTGAGGGGAATGTTACAGTCTGGTAGGTAAAATTTTGTCCCCGGAAATTTAGTGCGCCCGTCGATGGAATGTGTCGCTCGGTAAGCACGCTGAATTGGTCGCGTTGTCATTTGATATGACTTATTGTTGCCAAATGACAACGCGATCAATTCAGCACTGCTGGAAATGCTGCTTAGGTCACGGTCGTTGCATGTGTGTAGACAAAGACTGCATTGGCACACCTCCCGATGTAAACTGAGATGGTGACGATGAGAAACATGGCATCATTAAAGAGGCGTCCTCTTTAATGTAAGCTGTATTCACGTCGACCGGGTGATTCGAAAAGGGCGTAGTGACAATTCACCTGCTTCGTTGAAGGCAAGAACAACTTACAGAAAACACAAAGGTTAGAAAACTATTTGAAAGCGAAGTAACTGACCCTTGTGTACATCCCCTTTCAAATCCAGAAAAATCGCATGATGCTTACAGAAGGCAAGGCAATGAAACTTCTATCTGAAAATAAGAAGAGAGCAATTAAATAATTTATAAATATAGGGGAGAAGCAGCTCCGAGTCTGCCTGGACGCTGATGATAACATAAGGAAATGTCAGCAACAACTGGGAGAGCAGCGATACTACACAAAGGTAACAGCAGATGGCACAAAATGGATATAGAAGAAATAAACAACCCAAAATAAAATGTATGATGAAAAACACATCGATTACCACATATATATCTCAGTCCATTTAAAAGTAAATACAAACACCACTTTTATACCACCTGCAAAAAATACACAAAACTCGACCACTTGGCACAAAGTTCATATGACGCTCGATAATTGGATGCTCAAATCCAACTTTTCACATTTTGAAACAGATTGTGGAAAAACAACAAAAAATAAAGGATAACACAACAGATTTACACTGAAAATTGAGAAAATCAAAGTTCAAAACAATGTGACTTTGGTAACATTAGACGTTGAGTACATGGACATACTATTACATCACATAATGAAGCAGTCAACAGGGCATTCAATCAGAAATCGTTACCCAACGATCGGATTGGAAAATCACAAACAAAATATATGCAAGCCTTGCTAGAAATAAATAAGAGAAACTATGGACTTGAATTTGACAATGAATTCTGACAAAGAATATTTGGGACGGTCCAGTATGGGATCTCCAGCTCCACTGGAAATAGCTGACATTACATTTCACGATAAAGAAAATAATACAATGTAATACAGCAACATGCGTAACAAATATCTTTTGGCTGAGATTCAGAGACGGATAATTTCTTTATTGGAATGCAACACGATCTCAATGAATTCAAATCAACGAAATGCATCCAACTTTCAAATTTTCATGTGAAACTCTTCAAGAAATAACATATTTAGTCCTAATTGTCTGTCAAAAAGGTTACCGATACAACAAAGACAATTCTCGCCACCGGAACACACAAAAACAACTGACACATTCCAGTTAATACACAACAAGCCATGTCACTCTAGGTCAACATTCAAGTGCCTCATTAAAAGTGAAACATTGGAGAACATGCAACAACAAAAAGGATTTTAGACGTGAATACTGTAGTGAAAAAAGCCTGCGAGACCGACAATACGAAAAACGAGAAGTACAAAACATCATCGGGGAGAGAGTACATAAATCAAGAAGGCAAGTGGAACAAAAAGAAGCAAAAACCAAGGAAAAGAGTCAATGAATTCCATATATCAGAACTAAGAGAATCAAACAAGCCCTGACTGAAAATTGATGTGAATTTGAAAAACAGTTTGAAGAATCTATTTCTAAAACAACTGATTATCGCAAACAAAATAATTAGAAACAAAGACAATACACTTAGAAATCACCTGATCAGAACTCACAATCCCTCTGAATGTCCTTACTTCAATAACCTGAGCAAACACAATTACTGTCAGACCATTTGTTTAAGTCTCACAATATATCAAAGTGTCATTTTTCCAGATGTACTTCCGGATGTACTTGTCCATAAGATGGGGGTTCAGTCCAAATTCAAAACTAAAGATTTTGTACACGTCTTCACATTACAGCACGCTTTGACACTATACAGTGTTAAACACTCAAACTTATTACAAATAATGTCGTACAGAGATAAATCGATGTTATATTGAGAAAGAGAATATTTTATTCAGATGACTTACAACCTTTAACGGTCGTCATATAAAGAAAAATCACAATTTTAAAAATGACTCAACAGTTTCTTCTTGATAGGTTTCTAGTGCTAAAAACTATGCAAATTGTCAAAGCGTCTTTTCAAAACATTGAAACGCCACAAGTGTTTCTTCATGCCAAAGAAATATATTCAAACTTTCAAATCATTGAAATAGCTTGTTTAAAACATGGCATATGACCGAATATGTTCTTTGTAGAAATGTTGGCCGCCATATTGGATTTATGCAAATTAATAAAGCGCCTTCGCAAGTCATTGCAACAAAAAATTCTTTTGCAATTTGAGGTGGGTGTAAACCTAATTCGACTTTGCAAGTGATGATAAACTTTTAAATTCGCTTTGCCTATAAAGTTTTCAACCTGTTGATTTTGGAAATTCGATATGACAGTTACATGCCGAGGAGATTTTTGTCGATAATGGTGGGAGTGTCGTATCGATCGCGACTGTTGGCGTATAGTCTTGTGTTCCCTGTGTAGTTATGTTTTGTACCACAGAGTCTCGCGAGCAATATTCGTCTAGAAGTTATGATCAATAAATGTCTTGTATTAATTTTTTTTTGTTATACAAGCCTTACCTGTGTCTTGTCTGTGCCTATTACTTTACCCTAGCTATCTGTGTACAGAAAACATTCCATATTAGTTGATTGCCCTCCCTAATCTCCTTCCCCGTCCTCTTCATTAATTTGTTCTGCCGATCACTGGCGCGGGGGCTTATCGCCCTGACCTGATAACTCGTTAGCAGCTCATAAGGTCCGTCTACTACCTTATGAGCTGCTAACGAGTGATTTGGTCAGGTGACAGGGTGATAAGCTCCCACGTTGGTGATCGGCAGAACAAATTAATGAAGGGGATTGGGGAGGGCAATTAACAGATATATATGGACTGTTTTCTTTGCAATACTATACACAGATAGCTAGGCACATACTAGACACAGGTAAGGCTTGTATAATCATGGATGTATTACATCCAAGGTATAATGAAAAAACAATTTAATACAAGACATTCATTGATCATATTCATAACTTCTAGACGAATATTGCTCGCGAGACCCTGTGATTGTACCGTTGTAGTGGTGTGTGATGTCAATCTATCACCAGTTGTTATTCGGTGTGTTTCTGTTGCGTCTGCCGTTGACGGCGTTGGCGCTGCGTGGGTTGGAGTCGTTGCATACACCGTTGGAAAAGAATTCACTTGTCACGCTTTATGAGGTTAAATTCTCATAAAGTACCTCGGTCATACGATGAAAACGTTATTCCAAGGTCGGGCCCTTCCGCCTTACGGGGTGGGGCACCCGTCTATGTATACTTCCCGGGGCCATAAATATGAACATACCAAAGGTCTTCAAAAGGGAGCCCAGAGAAATAAATACTGCAATGTATTCAAATGAGAACCAAACAAACTGAACGCCCAGGTTCACCATACACAGTTTGTCCTCTTTCATTCACTACCTATGTTCAGTAATCTAGAATTTGATTCGGATTCGAACTTCATCCGACGCACGATGTTGGAGAGTCGAGGGAATACTCGGGAAATCAACCTGGCCAACGACAGCTATACCCAGCGAAATCTCCGCCCTTTGCTAGGGAATTTTGCAATTAGCTGTCGAAACGCAGCTGTCTGCGACGGGGTCGTTGCGTCTATGCAGGTCATGAAAAGTTCAACCCTGCTACAGAAAACTTGGGACCGGCTGTCAGGTTGGCAAAAATGGGTGAATAACGACGACCCAACTTGAGTCAAGACTTTGAACAGCCAAATAAACAAAAGTGAACGTAATTCAGTTATTGCTCATTCCCTAACTCCTTTTGTGAACAAAATCTCTGGTTCGTTCACGTATTTCTGCTGATTTCCAAGGAGTATTCAAACTTTCCAATCTGGCAGCGGACTCTGTCCGCATGTCCCTCACTCTAAAGCGTGACATTTCATTAGCATATCAATGGAAGTCATTTTTAGCACTCGAGTGACAATCTTGAATACTCCTTCGAAAATCAGCCGAAATACGTAAACGAACCAGACATTTTGTTCATAAAATCAGTTAGGGAATGAGCAATAATCAGAGTTCAGGCAGGTATAGGTCATTTTATTGGATTACACTCATTTTGGTTTATTTTGCCGTTGGAAGTCCCTACACAAGTTTGGTCGTCTATCTGACTGCCCGGGGCAGTCAGGTAGGGTGGGGTTGACCTTGATGACGCGCATAGACACAGCCGACCCCGTCACAGACAGCTGCGTTTCCACAGTTATTTTGCAATAAGGTAAATGGGGTGAATATATTTACGCTTGTATATTTTCTCATGCTTCGAAAACTGAGTGTTTGTCACCCTGACCTCTGCGCGAATTGATTAACTGAACACACTTTTCATGGGAAAACAAGTCGTTTTCAATGACATAGTCCCCGTCTAATATAAATTTTGTCAATGTACTGGCTCAGAGGTGAAAGTTGGGAAATGTGTTTGTAAATGCACTGAATAGTCACAAGTCCAGTAGTGGGGGATATTCACAAGTGTGTGTACACACTTTGTCAGAATACAAGCGTTGAAATATGCTTAAACTGCGCCTTTTGCTCATTTCAGTAAATGATAATGTAATGGAACATGGGAGGAAAATCGGCTACGAAGGGCGCGTCACATATAATTTTGCAGAATTACTTAGACGGGAAGGGTTAGCGTTGAGACAACAGTGAACTTGAATTTGTATAAATATGGGATCTAAAATAACCTCGGATTGTTTTCTTGAGCAAATTTTAATACAGATCAATATCAATTATGACTATGTTACACAAATAACATGTTTTATGTTGCTATGGGTTATTTGAGATCTATAGAAGCAAAACTGCCAAAATATTCATAAAAAATACAAATTTAAAAGTATCCCAACAAAAGTTACACATTTGAATAGGAATTGTGAAAAGAACCCATGAAACATATATCCACCTAATTTGAACTAAGACTCAAGAGTTTTGGCAATTTTTACGAATTTTACTTTTTTTCTTCATTTACATATTTTTGAAAGAAACACATTCAATCGAATGAATCACATCTCAACCCCATGATGCACCTGCATACCAAATACTAAGACCGTGGGAGCTGCAGTTCTGACGTTTTCCATGTGAACATACATACATACATACATACATACATACATACATACATACATACATACATACATACATACACACACACACATAAATACATACATACATACATACATACATACATACATACATACATACATACATACATACATACATACATACATACGTACGTACGTACATACATACATACATATATACATACATACTTTATTAACATACTTTATTAACAGACATACAGACAGACATTCTGTTTCTTGCTTAAAAGTATAGCTAGCATTGCCATATACATATGGAAGTAAGGAAGCTCATAAAAATAAGATATAGGGATCACACAAGTTTTTTTATTGTGTGTATTAATTATCAGACAATTGTCAACTACACCTATAATTATCAACAAGACTGAGCACGAAGTATAGAAATTGACTAGTTTTGGGGAATACAAATTTAAATGTATCCCAACAAAAGTTACACATTTGAATAAGAACTGTGAAAAGAACCTATGAAACACATATCAACATAATTTGAACTAAGACTCAAGAGTTTTGGTAATTTTACCAATTTTACTTTTTTACTTAATTTGCATATTTTTTACACAAACAGTTTCAATCGAATAAATTCACATCTCAACCGTATAATGCGCCTGCATACGAAATACTAAGACCGTAGAAGCTGCAGTTCTGACGTTTTCCATGTGAACATACATACATATTGACAGACAGACAGAGGAACAGACAGACAGAGGAACAGACAGACAGACAGACAGACAGACAGACATACATACATACATACATACATACATACATACATACATACATACATACATACATACATACATACATACATACACATTTTATTAACATACATACAGACAGACAGACATTCTGTTTCTTGCTTAAAAGTATAGCTAGCATTGCCATATACATATGGCAGTAAGGAAGCTCATAAAAAAACAAGATATAGGGATCACACAAGTTTTTTTATTGCGTGTATTAATTATCAGACAATCGTCAACGTCAACTATAATAATCAACAAGACTGAGCATGAAGTATAGAAATTGACCTGATGAAGCTTTGATGGTGTATAGTGCTGTAATTAACTCGATATTGCACAGGCTTTGGTCACTGAACAACTGGAAATTTCGAAAGGCTTCACAATCACTTGAGGGAGATTGTTTAGACATCTATAACATGAAAAACAAGCGATGCCTGAAAGGGAATTTCAACAACATAATAACGTTTATCCAACACGGCATCTTGCTGTTGATTTACCGGCTACCTTAATAACCAGCTGGGTAGCCGCCGATCTTTCTCTCGTCTGAATACCCCGCATATCCGCCCTGGACTTTTCTAATTGCGGTTGCAGCTGCTATGGAAGTCAGTCCTCTTGTTGTGTGTCCAATATCTTTCAGGCCGTCCACTATGTCCTGTGAATTTATAAAAGGGATCATTTGTCGTAGACGGAGGTTCTACTTGTGACTTAAGTATCAAAAACAGCAGCAATATTAGGCCAAAAAAAAAAAAAGAAATGTTTCTGGTCAGGCCTTTCTTTAAAAAATGGTGCGGCGACGCGGCTTTTTTTTTTTTTTTTTTTTTTTTCCTCCTCAAGGGAGGGAGCAGGGTCAGTTAAAGCACCAAAGCTTAGCGGCTAATTTGCATAATCATTTGCATATAATTAATTTATATTTGCATATGGATGTAAGCTTGCACATGCATCCACACATACATGTACACTCACAACAAAATGCAATGGTAACACACAAGTGTGCAGTTTGAACATCATGGAAACTCTTTATTACACTTAAATAAATCATCACAGTATTGTAATTACAATTGCAATTAAAACAGAAGATTCAGATTGAAACTTTGAGAGCAAGAAATGGTTCGTCTGATTGGAGTTTCATTAATACATATATTGCTAATAAATTGTCAAAACTTGCCAACAAAGAGGAAAATTCACAAATTTAAGCTTTACACAATTCAAATGCAATTGAGTTTTATATCATTTTTGAACGACAAACACCGCGAATAATTTTTCATCACGGGGATAGATTTCAACCAGCGCCCCCCCCCCCCCCGCATAACTTCTACTTCCACTGAACATCGTCGTTCGATTCTTGATTTTAAAAATACCACCAAGATGATCACAAGACATGAACTAAGTACAACTAGAATCCCTCGAAAATCAGGTGTAAAATCTTTCAGAGAACGTGTCAGAGTGGAACCACACGCGACGCCAGGATCAATGTCAACACGTTATAAACCTGTCGACCAACATGGCCGCCGCCATATTGAAATTTATGCAATGTGATCGTGATCGTACTCAGACAAAACTCATCGTTGTACAATGATAATCAACCTCACCAGTCAACTCTTGTTTCTTTTGCGGTCCATTTCGTTGATCAAAGCATGGGAATGTGATCAAAGGCCCTGCTAGTGCTACACCGCCTACCTCTGTGAACACTTGTCCGCGATGTATACTGTCTTTGTTGGTCGTAATAGTCGTTCTGGAATGAAAATTTGTGAACAACCCAGCCGATTCTTCTATTGTTTTAACGTTCCTCTCAACACTTCCGGACAACTTATCTGATGCATATCATACTTCACACCTTCCACTCTTTCACCAGGTTAAAAGTTGCAGTGAGCGCTTATGTGTAGACAACGCATGCATCAGCTGGTAGCTACGCAGAGCGTATGAACTAAAGGATGGCGGGAATATTTTAAAGCGCAGCGGGGAGAATCAAAGCGTAGCGGGGGGAGGGGGGGAGGCGAAAGCGTAGCGGGACCGCTATGGCCTGGGGATAACACTGAGTTTTGTAGTTTTATCAATATAGTAACATTTAAACTGTTCAGCAGTCACTGATCATGTGCCCCAAAGAATTTTCTTTCTCTTCAGCCGTTTTGGTTTGGTGTTATAGTAATCAGTATGTAGTTTGCCACAGCCGCCGGCCTCAAACCAGAAAAAAAAAGGGTGACGCGCTGTTGTTCAAGTGACGCGCGCGCTGACCAGAAACATTTCATTTTTTTTTTTGGCCTTAGCGATAATTACACGGCAACCTACATACATATACTAGTGTTGCTGGTTGAGCTGCTGCATATTTTCAAGACTTTTCGACAATGTAAAGTTAAAATTTCACAATGAGGCGCACAAGAAAACTTGGAAATCTTTTCAGTATGAAAAGACATCTGTCCTCTTCCACTCCCCGGAACGACTTTTGAGAAAAGAGAGATTTTCTGAAAAAATTTTAAAATTTTCAACAACATATATCATCACTTCGATTATGTTGATATTTCAGAGGCTCAACAGTTTGACTTCAAAAATTTCACTTTGTACAAAAAACTATACGCAATCACTGCTTTCCTGAGCGGCCTCATGAATACACGACAGGGTCAACGTGAATTATGGATTACGTCATTGTTAATAAGTGCTTCACTGCGATACAAATAACCAGAGGCTGGTTAGTGTGGTCATTGGGTCAGGCATTGTCTAAATGTAACACTCTATTCGTCGAAATTAATCACACGTTGTTGTTTTGATGATGATGATAATGATGATGATGATGATGGTGATGATGATGATGATGATGATGATGATAGTGGTGTGGTTCTTGTTGTGCTGGTGGCGATAAGGAGGAGAAAGAGGAGGGGGACCTTACCCCTTCCATCTTTCTCTCATAATCAACCCTGTCCGGTATTAACTGGTGATGAAATCGGGCGTTGTTCATTGCATCTTCTATATTTTGTCCAAACCAAAGAGTCCTGGCAGCAATCTGAGCAGAGAAGTATAGAGTCGAATCATTGGATTTCAAAGTGAAGACCCATTGTAAACCACGTAGAAGAAACTTCACTTAACTATATTTCACTTAATAATGCAAGTTGACACACCATAGGTACCGGTAAGAAGCCAAGTGTCCTTACAAGTATCGACAGCTATCTAAGCATTAAGCTCATGTTACGGGATGAAATGGCAGACTGAACACATCTCTTCGTTACGATGTTTTTATCATTTCTAGATCAATTTTACCATGAAAGGTCCTCTTTCTCTCTATCAAACGCATAGCGAACATAGCACCGACTTATTTGGAAAGATGACAAGGACAAAACAAACGCTCCAATGTCCACCCGTCGGAGTGAGTCAGTTTAAAATAAAGAAGAGATGTATGTCACACGGTCTCAAAAATGCTCTCTTTCTTTGTATTCAATAAATTGTGCAGATTCAGTTCGCCTTTTAATGGCAAATATATCATCTTGAAATATTAATGAACATCGGTTGAGATGCCTCAGAAATTTTACTCAAAACTTTCTCGACTGTCGTGACTTCTCCCCTCTCTTTGCCGTACTTTTACCCAAATTGACGCAACCATGCTTTCTGTCACTTGTTGAGATAGGTTGGAACTCTGAATAGGACTGTGGTACTTCGTTGTGTCCCGGAGGGAAGTTCATTAGTTGACGGATTTTTGGAACAAATTGCAATGATAATTTTAAGCGCAATCTTTGGTTCCATAAGCAGTCATTACTTCTCCTTTGAACATCTACCACGCTAAAGTCACATATAATCTATCAAAATACTGACTTTATCATTCATCTTTGAAGGAAAAAAATTATTCAACTAGTAAGAGACGGAGGGAAATATTCGTACCAATGCAACTGACGTAGTAATTCTCGTTCCCCCTGCAGCACCAACAAGTAATTGTACGTCGCCGTTGCCATCAATTACAATGGTAGGTGCCATGGAGGACATCGGTCGCTTCCCTGGTTTGATGTAGTTTGACTCAGAGGCCGGTACACCGAATGAGTTTGTTGTGTTCGGAGTAGAGAAATCGTCCATTTCGTTGTTAAATATAATACCAGTTCGAGTGCCCATAACCTTTGACCCGAAGCTGTCAAAAAGGAAATCCCTTAAATAGTATCTACAGTAGTACTGAGGATAATACTAGTACATTTTGTTCAAATCGCGATCTGTCTTCACATGAAACTTATAATCGAAAAAAGTATTTCTGAAATACAAACAGATTACGATAAGCCAGGCTTGTGTCTCACTCTGTCAGCATTTTTCACTCAAACGATTTAAACAGATTTGCGAACTCAAGTAACGTAATTTCAAGCAAGCTACAACTTGGTCTTTTGCCCTTTTTGTTTGGTGTTTACACTTACTGTGAAGACATTGAAATTAAGTAAGTTGCAAACAAACAAACGAACAAACAAACAAACAGGACAATTTGAAAATAATCTTTGGGTGGACATTTTCAATCGAGTTGGTATAACGGTTTTTGTCTGTGAGATAGAAAATCAAGGCGTACAAATCTGGCTCTCACGGGACGAGAAAATATTCCTTAGATTAATTCACTAATGAATCTTGGCCATACTGAGAGACAACACTCACTAGAGGTTGATAGTCGAGGTGACTGCCACGGCATTGCCATCAGCGTCCATTGCACACAGATGCGATGTTCCAGCGTCGTCTTTGAGATAGAAAGCGGTCCGTAATAAAGATAATCATGTGTCTGATTATCATGAATCTTATCTCTGAGACTGGCAGCATACTCCGGTGACGTCATATTGTCGGTAATCTGAATAAAGACACTTCGATTGAAAGCACCTTTCCGTATGACAAGGTATACATTTCTAGATTTTACGTATTTTTAACTGCAGACGTCATTTTCTGAAATCTGCTGTCGTTGTTCGCAACAATTGCCGAGGAAATTACAACTAACTGTTCTTTTCTAGACTCATATCTTTCCTAGACTCACATAAAAACTCAGACGTAACTTGTGACGCCTGTGGCTTTACATTGAATAAAAGGGGGCAATGATAAAACAAGACATCGTCTCCTTCTTTTCAGATTACTGGAAGTCAAAACCGACAGCGCCACACACTAAGCTTGAAACGTTGGATGTAATTATATGGCGAAATATCAAATTTAAGACTGTTTTGACTAGTTCTCAATGCAGAAATTTTGGTACATTTATCCTATTTTGAACCACTGTTTGTCAGTGAATTCATTAAACTCACGTCGGCCACGTCTTCGTAGTCCATATCTCCGAGGAGAGATCGTTTGGCATATGCAAATTTGAAGGCCTCCACCATGCGGTGATAGGTTAGAATCTTGGACTCCTTATCTCTGACGCTATCTTCATTCATATTGTACCCTGGAAGTCATCAATTGTCGTTTGATCAGTGGAGGCATTTTTTGGATAATTTTCAGAGGTTGAATTTGCCAATTAGCATCGACATGAATTTTTTATATATCTACAATAAAAGTATGTTTCAATATGCAGATTAAATTTGTATCCAGCTCTTCTTAAAAACCTCAGCATGCATGTTGATACAGAACAATCTTTGCAAGAACATTATTGAAAGATTGCAGTCTGACATAGCATTAATTGTGGACCATCGAATCAAAGTTACCATATTCACATATCCATCCATATTCCTTTCACATTGCAAATTGACATGATAATATAGGCCTACTATCATATTGGTCAATCTATCTTTTCAATAATGAGAGTAAATATCCATATGTAAATTACGACTCCCTCGTTCAAGCAACATCACCTCAATACATACAGGAACACTTACCTCGTTCAAATTACCTCATCTCAATACTTACCTCTGAGAATATTCAGTATCAACATCAGCACAGCACCGCTAGAGGGCGGTGGTAATGAATAGGCTTTCAGTCCATCGAACTCAGCCGTGACAGGTTCTCGAAATCTCACGCGATAATTCCTCATATCCTCCGCGGTGATGATGCCACCTGAAGTGACGACGATAATAACATTGGTAAGTAATGATCGCTTCTGTCATCACAAAGCAAGCGGCATTTTCTTTAACTGTACGTAACAGGTTGAAATGTAATATGCAACCAGCTTTTGTTTTTTTTTTTTGTTTTGGTTTCTCTTGATATTTAACGCCAATGAGTTTAAGATGAAACATCCTATTGCCGACGTGACATCTGACTTCAAACCGACAATGTTGTGTTTTGTACGGTAATAGCAGTACTTAGCCTTTTTGAAACCTGTAAGCAAGGTAAAATATCAACTCTCTCTCTCTCTCTCTCTCTCTCTCTCTCTCTCTCTCTCTCTCTCTCTTTCTCTCTCTCTCTCTCTCTCTCTCTCTCTCTCTCTCTCTCTCTCTCTCTGATGATACTGTTTTCATGGGGTTAGCGTTCACCAAACACACCGTTTCAGAACAGGTAAAGGACGTCTTTGTCTATTCGCCTACTGTGGTGACCTTATTGGTCAACATCTTGTGATTTGCTAATGACCTGACAGAAAGAGAGAATACAGTTGATGGAAACACATGGACGGACTGTGATAGAAAGTACATTGAAAATATCATAGATATCACAAACAGGGTGTAAGGATTTCAGGTATGTCCCTGTGATTAAAATGCCTCGAAACTTCTTAAAATATTGAATTTTGGTTCAGGAACTCCCACACTCTATCTTATCAAGACTAATCAAAGAAGCATTGTTTTGCACAATGTTGGGGTCATGTCGCAAGTAATCACATACCGATTTACATATATTGAATGTAAAATCACAAAGAAACAATCTACAAGTACTGATGATTACAACTTGTGTGCCGATCATATGTTTCTCCGTCCATTGAAAATTTGTTGACGGCGTTGCTTGGCCATGGCATTCAGTCCAGCGCGATAAAACAGTGACAAGACTCGTTGCAAGTTGGCGTGAAATACTTTTGACTTCCGTTTCTAACGACTTCACTGAGATTTAAGCATGAAAATAAATCACGGAGTTACATAGCTTAATACACCGGGCCGAGTATCAAACCTCTTACGGTGTCATGGAAGAATTGATGACACAAATGCAGCTACATCTAGAACATCCCTAGTTCGTTTACCAAACTTGGGACAAGAAAAACAAGGACAAGACCAGTCTATACCCTTTATTGACAAGTATATTATCTGTACCACACGGTTTGCTTTCTGTGACCTTACTTACCTTGTTCTTTAATGTCTGCGACGATATCGTCAGCCAATCGACCAGTGTAGAAAGCTTCAGCGCCACCAGCGGCGATTCTCCTGTACGTGTGGGCTAATTTCGGTCTAAACATTATGTCACCCTCTTGCTTTAGACTTCCGTCATCCTTGAGGAAAATGTCACTGAAATGGAAAAAAAGGACAGTCACCTAATAAACAGGAGCTTTATTAGATATAAGCGGTTAACCGAATATTCGATTCAAATCGAATTCAAATCGGCAATCTGCACATTTCGTATGCCACCTGATATAAAATATACAACGCAATTGTTTTTTGGGATTTTTTTGACATGTTGTTAGAAGTTTTGCAAGATATATACCATGTGATAAATTCGAAAAGCGTCAAGTTCCATAGTGCTTAGAATGATAGAAAGGCTGTACATTAAACAAATAAGGAAGAAAAGTCATTGAAAATTGGGAATTTCAGCCAAGGTGCAATAAATCCCGAGGTTGTACGGTACAATAGAAAACGTTCATGATTAACTAGGAAATCCAGCACTTGAGATTTATTCATAAACTATTTTTCTCTTTACCCGAGGTTTGGCATCGATCTTATATAGCTTTCCCTGGATCTTATTGCTGAGGCGAGAGCACCATCGATTTCCATGCCCTCTTCAGCTAATTTGATAGACGGCTCGAAGAGGTCCTTCCACGGCAGTTTACCGTACTTCATGTGGGCTGTCCAGAAACACTCCACTTCACCCGGCACACCAACGGCCATTCCACCTGTAACGGCACAACACGATGACTTTGAAGACCTAGTGTATGCGACCTTATGACCTTATACCCCTCTTTCTTTGACAGCATATGATCCAGTTTTATTCTCGCTGGTTCTCAATTACACCCAATCATTAGTCACAGATATCTGCTTAAATAACAACAAGTCGATTGTGCTATTAAATTGCACTCGGCATTTTCAGCGAAAGGCGTTAGTTCTTCACGACATTCATTTTATTAAGTTCCCGCAAGTCTGTCCGTAGCATTCCACCAAAAGCGCCTCTGCCTTCCACTTTTTATGGACCTCTTGAATCTTTCAGATGAAAAGAGTAAGATTCTCGCATCTCCACGTAAAGCTGTGGTGTTAACTTAAACCTTCACCCGCATCACTTTGCGAACGGAATTTTGCGTTCTCATCTGTAATATGGAGTGAACTGGTCAAAACCAAGTGGTATACCGTCACAGGGTGTGGTTTATACTAGCAGCTATTGTATCGTAATAGCATATTGAAATTCTGGCATGAAACGTCAAAAAAACGATTTTTGCTCTTGCCGATAGCTTGCGCATGTGCCAACCGTGCTATCAGATCGATCAGATCGCTGTATTTGCGCCATCAATATATTGATATGATATACTTAATCTTAGGGGGCCTTCTCAAGAAAGACGAGTGCTTGATTAACAAAACGTTAAAGAAATACGTACGCTGTCTCCCTCTCACTCTGTCTGTCTGTCTGTCTGTCTGTCTGTCTGTCTGTCTGTCTCTCTCTCTCTCTCTCTCTCTCTCTCTCTCTCTCTCTCTCTCTCTCTCTCTCTCTCTCTCTCTCTCTCTCTCTCTCTCTCTCGTATTTTGCAGTATATGACTCCAACCTTCTTCTGTACCCGGTTGACCACCCGACAGTTTGTTGGCCTGTCCTTGTCAATTTACTATGCAATTGCCCTTCATCATCATGCACGTGGGATCCTGGCCTTAATGGTCATTTTACAAGGATTTACAAGGTAAATATGGGTGATTTGGTGGCGTCTGAAATACTTTCTATGAATCGTTCGTCATTTATGACTTAAACCAGGAAGTATTTTAGTGCGTCTGTTTTAATTCAAATTTTTGCAGACTTTGAAAGAAAAAAGAAACTCATCTTACCAACTGTTGAAGCATCATCCTCCGGATGATCTATGTACATGTTCTGTGTCGCCGCTGCGGGCGCTTGTTCACGTGCATCAATTGCTTCAACTTTCCCAGTTTTCTTGTTGTAAATAACCATAAAATTACCTCCACCAATGCCATGACTTTGGGTGTTAGCTATACCGTTGCACAGCAAGCTGGCGATAGCGCCATCAACGGCACTGCCCCCTGCCTGCAATATATCCCTGAAAGAGCAACATCACAACAAAAGATTTTGTCGATGATATTCACCTATATACTTACAAGAGGTAACTTTCCTTTGCAAGATTCAAATCTCGCTACCTGAAATCGCTTTTGTTGTGTGCTAAGCGGTCAAACTACATAATATTGAAATGCATTGTGAGTAAGAAGTGGACTTTTCACCGCAGCAACAGTTTGAGATAGAGACAAAATAAACACTTTTAACGCAAGATGCAGTAGTTTTTTGGTAACAAGTTCTGTTTGTTTGTAAAACACTATCTAAATTCATGCATCTTTTCATCTATTTAGATATTTCTCTATAACCTAAAATTTAACTGATTCTGTAGTCTTATGCGTTTGTCTGTAGGAATCCGCCATGTTGAAAATATGGTCGACCTCGGCGCCTGAGACTTTTATGACTAACCTTGGTGGCAAAATCGTATTTAAGGTAGATCGCACCTCGGGACAGACATTCGGACTCTCAAACTTTTACAATTCTCTTCTGATATACCACATGTGGGGGTTCAATTTAAAGCTCATGGTGAAATAAAACTTTTAACCGCTTAGTTTTTTCGAAATTCGAAAATTTTTATTTGTCTCCATAGAGTTAACTCAGGGATGGCGGCCATTTTGAATTTTTAAAATCGGTAAATCTTGGGTTATTTGTTTCTCTAGTACCAAAATTTACACGGTGACCCCCTACTTTTATTCTTGATTTTGAAAGAGAATGATTGAAAGATTCCTTGAGGAAAGTTAGAGCAAAAGTTTAAGTCTTGCACTTTCGAGGTGCATATTGCCTTAAGAAGCCAAAAATTGTGTTCAGCCAAGAATATATTATATATTTTTATCGATTTGTAAAGCCATAGTAAACGTAAAAATCACGAACAGCTCGCTGTCTGAAATTTTGGCGTTTGCCTGGTTTAAAATAAGGACTGACTATTGTCACCAGGGAATTCCATAACGTAGATCACCTGTAAACAGCGATGTACAATAGTGTTCAGCATTTTTGTCTTTGAAGTGAAGTATTTTGTCCTACTGCCAAAGTCATGTCAAATCCTCTATGTCGAAGCTGTTGCCACTGTCATTGTTGACGACTTGAACTGAGTGAATTTTCGTGCGGACTTGAATTAATTTGTCGACAAGAAATTCACATTGCACAAAACAATTCATCATGTTTGCAATGCTGAATTTTCATCTTTCGACATAATTTTGAGTAAAAAATCATAAAATGCACTTTCAATAGAACAAAAATACCAAACGAATATTAATCAGCTACTAGCCTTCGAAGAAACACGGAAGGATTAAATTCCCAGCATCCAGACTGTGATTCAACACATGCGCAGTTTTTAGTTGTACTGCAAAAATGCATTACATCCTTCTCCATCCTGGCATCCATAATAAAACGTCAAAAGTACTAACCTTCCAACGACAGAGCATCTTCCATTGTCAGCGGTAACAATCGCATTTTTGAAGAAATATTTATCTGTCGGAGGCGACTCTGTTGTGCCACTGTCACTGACTGTAGTAGCTACCCTGGTTGTTGCATGGGCCGTACTGCTCCCGTCGTGCAATTCTTCATTTCCAGGTGGGGTCTGTGAGCAACGCGAGAAAGAGCATTCATCGAGTGCGTAGATCAGTATCAGCCCGCCACCAACGGCGCAAATAGCACAGACGACGGCGATTACAACCAATACTTTCCTGGACACCTTCTTGCTGAAATGGAATAGATAAAGAGGTTAACTTAACACTGAAAAAATACATAATATTTTCACATGGTTTTTGGGGTCCCTACTCTGCCAACGAAAGATTACAAGAATTCCTCTTTTTCATAGAAAAATAGCAATTGATAGAAATCCAAACCTCATTACAGCACTCTAGAGTTCTCAAGTACTGCGTGGCACTCTGATTTCGCAACTACCAACATACACTCACCGACATAATCAGAACCACTTTTGTAATCTTTCCACTTCAACAATGTTACGAGGCAGCTTCAGACACATTATCAACCAGATATCGCCAGCAATTTGAATCATCTGGGGATGACATAGCTTGGTCTTTTTGCGATAAACTACTATCATTTTGACATAAAGGGCCACCAATTTTCAACATTATTATCCAAAAGTTGACAAAGTATTCAAAGGATATCCATCGCGGGAGATACCAAATTATGGTAACTTATGTTTTATAATACCTCACATACCACGTGACCTCTGTCAGTTAAACTGGCAAATGAGCTTCCCGGTGTATACCCGCGTTGCCTCACAAAACACAGGTTGTTAACCGTTACTTGTAAGTAGCGTCATTTATGGCATTCATTATCTTTTCTATAAATCCGACAGGGCTGTTAGATAAACATCTAACAGTAAATTCACACACAGCGTAAGACGCATTATTATAAAGAGACTGCCTGGTGATAAAATGACAGCTCAGTCGTGTGTACCTTCATTGTTGGCATAAAAGTATCTCCTTCATAGACATATTCTATGGAAACAAGGCAACGCAATGACAGGCGACAGTTTACAAGATGGCCACCTCTTGTAACGGATGTATGTTAGTCACTATGCAAGTTTTCTTATTCTTTGTGGTGGCGCTTGTAATTTACAACCAGACCTCTGCCTTGATACAAACTTCATTTAGTGTGCAGTGTACTTGGACATTAAAATGAAGTAATGAATATTAAGGACTATAACACTTTAAGCGTGAATCATGGCGGCATCAGCCCCTTGTTGAAGCGCTGAAATGGGGACAGCACAAATCGGACCAAACAATAACAACACTGCCTTTGTCTCCCTTGCAACCAACCACATCAATGATGTCATGAGTCCTCACCTTGACTTTCTAATGGCAAGGTCATCAGCCGATCAACCTACTTAAGGCAGCTCTTCTTGGTGCACTTCAAATTCAGTAGTGATGAATTGAGACAGAAAATTGAACGAAAATACAGAAATGAAGGCAAACTACGGTAGTCATATCATACCATATTGTCAAAAACCTTTCTGTACAATGACAATATTTCTCGTTCTTGGGTTCTGGTTTCACATTTCAAACAGAAACTTTCCTTGAAAGAGATCAGTAAATATATGCACGCGTTGAAAGAGATCAGTAAATATATGCACGCGTCTATGTCTTCTTTGATTCTTATTAAAAGAGAAATAGCACTTGAAGACGGCGTTTTTAATATGCATCCATGAATTGACAAAGTGTGACGAACAAAACATGATTATCCATAGAATTTCTCAAACATTTTATATCCAGGAAGAGATTAGTAAACGCAGGAAGCGGAAAATCTTATGTTCCAATGTGTTTGACGTACAGAATTAATCTGAATGAAAAGATTGATTTGGGTGTATTGACCCGATCTTCCGTATCTTCATCCATCTACTTATATGTTTCTATTAATGACATTTATATTCGATCTCTGATCGTAATGATAAAATGTTTTTGCACCTTCGATCGGGCGTTTGATCTTATCGCCCACAAACAGGCCAGTGTACTGTAAATTCCTCCCGCGATACGCGTCGCGTAGATCCCGAGTACATAGAATGTTTCTGGCTTTCAGAATAACGTGAAAATTTATGTCTTCTGCTAAACAACTTTTGTAACATTTTCGACGAGATTGTCTAGCTGAAATCGCAATAATGATAAGCCGAAGGTTGTGTGGAAAACAGGGCGGTGTAGCCTTATAAGCTGTCACGTGTGACCTCCATTGCCCATTGCCCACTTTTATGATGCGGGCCTTGAGCAAACGTCGTTAACAAGACAAACAACAGAAGTCGCTAGGACTTGTTAACCTTTGAAAAAAGAGAGAAGAACAAAATAAAACGCAAACGCAAACAATCGTCCAAGTCCCTACTGCGTTTAAGGCTTTTGTTTGTGACGTCGGAGTGTTTGTGCAGTGCAAGACGTGAGGTACTGTACATGTTACGAACCTTTTGAAGGTATCCTTGGAACCGGTTTCTTCCATTGCTATCCTTTGTAAAGATCGGGATGTCCCTTTCAGCGTGAAATCCTACAGCAAAACGGTAAAGTCTGACTTCAGCTGGCGCGAAGTAGTGTATTTGCGGCCAAACAGTGACCAAAACAGATGTTAATTCTGGTCAAGCACGGTTATGAGGTGTTGGTCTTACTTGCGCACCTCGTAAATGGTGATTACGAATGATTTGGGTACACAAGGCAGTTCTGAGTATGTTTACAGAAGAATGACATGTTGAAACGTACAATAAATCATAGCTAAGGACAATATCTCATCGCAAGTTAAGTTTTACTGGTTACATTATACCCGTCGACAGACATCTAATTATTAATACGATCAGACAGGCACTTAGCAAGAAAGCCTGTGAAATTTGTTAAAAACGGACGCTTTCGTGTTCCCATATTAACATTCCTCAACGCCATTGCCGTCGCTTACTTTCATTACGTGGACAAATATGATCTTAAACAGCATTTGGACTGTCTTGCCAGCGTCGTGACAAAATGGCGCTGATTATGTGATCTTCAAACTAGCGGTGACGTAAGATGTGAGGATAGCGTAATGTAATTAATGTGGGCCTATAGGTAGTGTCGACAATATAATAGATCTGGTAGGATTTGAGTCCCACTTCATTCTCACTTTTGGGTTAATTTTTAACGCCACTGTCTTAATCACAACGGGCTTGTGTCGCACAATTTGTGTTGAACGACAAAAAAGTCGGTGCAACCAAACAGGGATCATTGTTTCTTAGGAACGAATAGATAGGCTTTCAAACTCAAGTTTTCAACCCTCCAATATTTGTTTAGCATTTCTCGTTGCACAAATTACCCCATTGCCAGTATCTTAAATTTCCATTAAGATAAATATGATATGAAAGTTGCTAATGGCAACGAGGTATATCAGTGGTTAGATCGCTTATCATAATCATAATCTAAACTATATCAGAACTGATTTATTCTATGTGTCGAAATGTATTTTCCGACCTTGTCAGGACGGCGCGTGACTCGGCAAATGTCTTTCGCTGTTTGCCCTGCTTTTAGGAGGTCAAACAAACATCAAGGGCGAAGATCATTCATTTGTCACCAGGCTGCCTGTGCGTTTATATCAGCGAAATTAGAAACGGAAAATATGTGGGATTCTGGGACACAGCGTGCACGCTTTGCTGGCTTAAAAATCTTGGAACTTGAAAAGAATTGTACAACGTCTTCATTCTCACCACTCTCCTGAAGATGTGATGGTCCATCCCTAAGTTGAATTATAAGAAGTAAGACATCGCAATCTAGATACATAAAATGCCCAATGGGTTATTTTTGTTAACAGAAGTGTCTTTTCTGATCTACCACCTGTTGGGGTTAATCTTGAAGCCATTTGAGTAAGAAAAACTTTCGCCGTCTTAGTTTTTTGAAAAATTGAAAATTTTGTTTTTCTGTACACAGGGATGGCGGCCATTTTGAATTTAAAATATCGGTAAATATTTGGTAAGTTGTTTCTCTAGTACCAAAATTTTACGAGGTGACCCTCGATTTTCATTCCTGATTTTGAAAGTGAATGGTTGAAAGACTCCTTGAGGGAAATCAATTTGAGCGAAAGTTTTTGTCTCCTAATTTCGAGGTGCACACTACTTAGATGACAGACTGTCTTCACTAAAGAAACGAAATCGTTGTTTGTTTGGTTTATATTTATATGTTATCTGTCACGTGATTTTTTGTGCAAACAATAATATCTTTCAGATATGCAGTTTTCAAAAGCCAACGCAACATAAAAATCGATGTCATACTTTTTAGAGCGCCATTTTTTTTGTAATTACAAGGATCCGACTCCAGATGTGAAGAGAAACATAGGCCGTGTTCATATTTCGAGATTACGTAGCAATTTGATTGATATCGAACTTGATAAGGAAACCAAACTAATTGAGCTGTCGAGAGATATTGATGTAAAAATCAGGAAACGTATTTCATGTCGCTTTTTATGTAAATCGCTTTTCTTTTACAGCTGCGTGTTTGCAAAAATGCCCCTTCTCAAATGCTACAATGACGTAGCAATAGAAAGGGAATGGAATCTGCAAGGAGATGCTAACGTCGTGGTGCACGTGACAAAGCAATCACGTCATCAGAATTATAGACGTTTGAGTATCTGAAAATCCTAAGCTATTCTGATAGATTTATATTAAATTTGTGAGGCGGTTTGTGTCCTGTGGTCAGTTTGCACTTCGAACTATATACCTCGGGTTAGAAATTTCATGAAAAATACGTAATAGTGTTATGCTCTATGGGAAGTTTTTATGAACAGACGCGAGCCGAAAGGATGTACGTTGGGGGACTTGGAAGAGAGGACCAGAACGGGAAGTCACACTTTGCGTGGAAGCACAAATGAGGAAAGCGATGCTTTCCCCATCAAATATTTAATTTATTGGTTTGGATGCTTTGCTTACTTCTTTAATGCCCACTTTAGCTACGAATTATTGAAAGTGGATCGGGGAGTTGCCCCTGCAGCAACCGCTAATCGTTTGAACGTGTCTCGTCGAAGATCATATTTGTGCTAGTGATGTCCCATTTCAATCAGATAAACTGCGTTCAATGGATGAGTCCCTGCAATATTTCAGACTAGATTAGCTTAAATTTCGTTGTAATGTTTAAGTTCATGGATGAGTAGTGCACTTACAAAAGAGTGGAGGTAGTCCTAGGGCGTTCCAAAGTGCTATCCTTCCGGTTGTGTGAACAGTCGCTTGTCAAGAGATACGGGACGGCCGCTGTGTGGTATACATTAGACAGGTAGGCTCCCTTCTAATGCATACCACACAGCGGCCGGCCCGTCGGGTATCGGTTCACAAGCGACTGTGTGAATACCCGAGTCGGTGATATTGTACTTTCTGTGGCAACAGGGCAATGAACAAGATACATTGGGATTTGACATAATTGTGATTGCCCTTTTGCAAAACGTACAATGGTATAGTAAGTTTACAGAATTCATCGACAATACTATAGGCACGTCAGGTGTTTAACAAGGTTCAAGGTTCTCAGTAGTTGAGTAGCGTCATGGATGTAAATGGTAGCGTGCAGCGAATCTTGCAAGTATTTGTTCATCGTCCATCATCGTCCATCGACATCTGAAAGACAACAATCTGTATACAAAGATGCAATCTGCATACCGTCAACACCATAGTACTGAAACGGCAATTGTTCGTGTTTACAACGACATACTTCGAGCTATCGATGGACAGCATTTGTAGAAGTAATTCGTAGAAGTAATTTGTAGAAGTAATTCGGGGTTAAAAGTGGGTACCCTTGGTAAGTCATTCATTTTACTGCGAATAAACCACAATATGTCAAAATTTTCATATTAACAGCTTTATTGCAAAACAGAGTGGTCGTTGTTATATACTTTTTAAAGAACATGTGAAATTTAACAAAATTTGACCAAGCAACACATACATGTATTTGCCTACGTTTACTATTCTTTCTCACCCAACTAACGACTGCTCGTCTTGCTAAAAGGTGAACTCACCAAATTGTTTATCTTAGGTTAATAAATCAATGAAAATTGAAGGAATCTTTGCAAAAACGTAATTTTGAGCAAAATATGCCATGTTATGTACAACGCCACCTTAAAGCCCCAATAGCTATAGCTGCGAATTTTCATCATTATTTTCATGATTTTATTTTCAAACGAGAGTTGGTTTGTGTAAATATGCTAACTGAAGAACGTGTATAGAACTATCACTGCTCGTTGATTTGGACCATACCTACACATTTAGATTATAAAATAAACAGGTGCCGCACTTATAAAATGGTGCTATCATGCGCAGTATTTCCTGCATATGCACATGGTGATCATGCCAGAAACAAGTATGATGCCATATATTTGCATGCACAACACACGATGGCGAACATTTTGTTGCAATCTTTATTTTTTTGTCACATAATTACTTTTTGAAAATGGCGGGAAATCTAAAATGATGTTAAAACGTTTGGATTTACATGCCACTTTCGACACTTATGACAGTGTTATACGCTTTTTCAGTCTTTCATGGGTCTTATTACTAAAAGAAAACTCTTGGAAAACTTGCGATATTTTGAGATCGGTATTATTACACGTTCTGACGTTCGCAGCTATGGGGGCCTTTCTATGTGTCCTTTATTATATCTGCCAGTCATGCAAGTGAACACTATACAGAACTTGTTCTCAACCCACCGAATTAAAACAAGTAAAAGGTGGTTATTGAACTGTGTACCAGTAATTAAGCATATCATTAGACAAAGCTTATACACTACATATGATACTACATATGACAACTCCATTGGAGAGAATTAAATTGGTCGAAAAACGCCGCCAAACTTTGAGGGAAAGGCACACCTTTGGGGTTGAAGTCAGCTTTCGGTTGCGTAATCTTTCTGTGCTGTTAACTGTAAATGCCCGTCTTTGTTTATATTTTGCTTCTTTATTGGTTCCACAGTTTTTTCTTCTCTACCCCATTACTCAATTTGAGGTGCCTTTATTTGAAGGTGGAGTCTACGTAGAAAAAAGGAAACCGTCGCATTTTGCTGGTATTTTATCAACAGCCTCAATATCCCGATGGGTAGCCACCTGCCGTTCGCTCATCCGAATAGCCTGCATATCCACCCTTGACTCTTCGAACTGCAGTTGCACTTGCTATGGAATTCTTTCCATTTGTTGTATGCCCCATATCTTTAAGACCGTTCACTATGTCCTGTGAATTTATTAAAGGGAGTATAAGGTCTTAGGCAGAGGTACAACTCATGGTAAAATACTAAAAACAGCAGCAGTATAGAAGATTATCGAAAAGTCATCAACAAAAAGTGCCATTATGTATAACATTCATGAGCGGATGTCGTGTTTCTTTCGTGATACTTAGAGCATGTAAGACTACGATGTTCACGATTAAGAAAAGGGAAAGTTTTGAGAACATGATATCTGTCCAAGTTTTTTTTCCGAGTAAAAACGAAGAGACATCTTATGAAACATTCCACACGTCCCATTTTTGCAATTTTTAACCGAATGCATCTTCCATTCATTTGCCGCATTTTTAACACCATTCTAGTCTCAACGGTTTGAATTTGTCCGGAATACGACACAATGCTTTCGTCATCGACCAAAACAGTATACGACAGGGTCGATATTACGTTGATTGAGTACGTGATTGGATATGGGCGCTATGCCGTGATACAAATAACTTCAGTCGAGTTCTTCTGGTCACTGGGTCAGGCAATTTTTGATATTTATTAGATTTTCATACATAGCCGTGTGAGCAGACACAAAGAGAGACGACTAAGACTGACCCGTCTGGAGTACAGAACAATTTCGGTGAAAATTCTAAAAAGGACTACATTTTCAGGGACAGCGGTACTAGTTGAGCGAAGTGCTTTAGGATTGTTATTTCAGCTTGATGATCCCTGTTGGGATGATGGTGAGATGATGATGATGATGATGATGATGATGATGGTGGTGGTGGTGGTGGTGGTGATAACGACGACGACGACGACGACGACGACGACAACGATGTGATGATGATGATGATGATGATGATGATGATGATGGATGATGATGATGATGGTGATGGTTTGGTGGTGGTGTGTGGTGGTGGTGGTGATGATGATGATGATGATGATGGTGATAAGATGATGATATTACCTCGTCCATCTTTGTCTCAAAGTCAATCCTGTCCGGTATTAGCTGGTGATGAAATCGGGCGTTGTTCATTGCATCTTGTATACTTTGTCCGAACCACAGAGTCCTGGCAGCAATCTGACAAGAGAAGTAGAGTCCAATCATAAAATTTTAAATTGAAGACGTCTTTGAACACAATGATATCAGCAAGAAGTCGTTAGTCTTTCAAACTATCGAAGCCATCTTGCATTAATGTTTAATTATCTAGTTGCTGACTAAACACATCTACATATGGTTTTTTAAAACTGTTATCATTTCTTCTCAAGCTTGCTCCTTATCGCTCTCAGAGGCATGGCGAAAACAGTAATGGCATTGACCTATTTTGAAAGACGAAGCAGAGCCAGCATCCAAATTTTATTACACAAGGAATTGTTCAGATTCAATTTTTTTAAAGCCTTTTTAAAGTGATCATACCCCATTTTTAAAAATCACAAGGTTACGAACTGAAGTTCAATTGTAAAATTACGTCAATGCGGCAATACGAAAATTCCCCGTTGTTCTCAGTTTTTCCCCGACTTTGTCTGTTTTGTGTTCATCAAACTGTCTCCACTTTCCGTGACGATGCTGTATGTCGTGTATTGATTGAGAATCAAATCCAGGCTAAAAGCAAACTGTGGTACTTGTGCTGTCCCGGTGAAGGGAATATCATTTAGTTTTTTGTGACTTTGCCACAAAACTGAAATAATAAATCTCAACACAGTCTTTATAGTACTCTTCGAAAATATATCGCACTAAAATCACTAATAGGTCAGGCAATCAATCACATACGAAACTTTGTCCTTTTTCAATGGCATAACCATGCCACTAGTCTAGAGAACGAAGAAGGCTTTCCTACCAGTGCAACTGAAGTGGTGATTGTCGGTCCCCCTGAGGCACCAACAAGTAGTTGTACATCACCGTTGCCATCAAGTACAATGGTAGGTGACATCGAGGACATCGGTCGCTTCCCTGGTTTGATGTAGTTTGACTCGGAGGCTGGTACTCCGTGTGCGTTTGTTGTGTTTGGAGTAGAGAAATCGTCCATTTCGTTGTTGAATATGATACCCGTTCGAGTACCCATAACCTTTGACCCGAAGCTGTCAAAAAGGAAATCACAGTTCGGTATTCGGTAGGTTCTGTCTTGACATGAAACTAATGGTCATGAAAAGATGTTAACAAATCAATCAATCAATCAATCAATCAATCAATCATTCTTCTAACGATGTTAAGCTACTAGAAACCATCGATCTTAAATACCATTCACACGTCATAGGGTTTCATGAATGCAAATGTTAGTTTTTCTTTCTTCGTGTAGACGTAATTTGTAAATACATCTATTTTTGTAGGATAAAGTCACGTAAAATACAGTTACACTATATTAAAATCATAACACTCATCTACAATATAATGTGTGTCAGTGCAGATAAATTTATTTCAAAGGATCTATGGAGTAAATCTGTGACAGGATGTAGCAAAAGACAGAAAACTAAAGGGTCAGGAAAAAAATGACGAGTGAATGTACTTGAGGCGTAATAATATGTTATGGACAACAAAAAGTTTCTATCATCGCCTGAAAACCGTTTCCCGGGTATTGCGATAACAAAATAGATTTGAACTTCACTTCAGTCACGTAATCGAGAGCGACATATAATTTAAGCGTTTTGCCTCGTTCAGTTTAGTATTTACCTTAAATTGACCCATTGAAGTGTGATAAGCTGCAGACAAACAAACAAAACGTTTGGATATAATCTCTGAATTGAAATATTCGATAGTTGTCAGAAAGTTTTATTTGTGAATAAGTAGGCGCAAAGATCTGCCAAAGCTGGTAAGTAAGTGACTGTTAGGTGTCTACTTACTGAAGGTTAATGGTGGCAGTTACTGCCACGGCGTTGCCATCAGCGTCTGTTGCACATAGATGAGATGTTCCAGCGTCGTCTTTGAGATAGAAATCAGGTCCGTAATAAAGATAATCATGCGTCTGATTATCATGAATCTTATCTCTAAGACTGGCTGCATACTCCGGTGACGTCATGTTGGCGGTGATCTGAAAAAGACGTCGATTAAAGGCACATGAGCTGCAACTTTTGGCATTATTTTCATGATTTTATATTTAGATTATAATTAGTTCATAGAAATGTTTGTAATCAGAGATGTTTACTCAAGTATAATAATGAGTGGGACTGCATAGGGAGGTTTCAGTAAGACAAATAATAAAGGAGTGCCGCACCCCAAATAGCCACCTTCAGACAACTACATGATAAACAGCATAAATTGTGCATTTACACATTTAAATATTTACAAACACAACATGGTGTGACCCACTGAAAGGACGGAAAAGGGATTCACTCGACTTTGACTAAAAATTCTCCATTTTCACTGAACATGGCAAGATTTTGAAAATGGCGGAAAATTTAAATGGGCAAAAATCTGTTCAATTTCTTGCCTATTCTGCCACAAGCAAACGCTGTTCAGGCATATTTAATGACAATATCGTTCAATTTGCAGATTGCAATAAATATCTGTGGACATTGGAGGTACCTTAAGGTGGGACAAATTTCGCAGTAGTGGGCCTTTAAAAGTTCATTTTCGTAAAAACTTGCTTACAATGCTGTGCACATATTTTTTTCGAAATCTGTTATCATTATTCGCAATAATTGAGAGATGGAATTTCCTGTTCCATGTTCTTGCCAAGATTATCTGATATGTTCAGCTTTAAACTGAATGAAAGGGTGAACAAGAAACAAATTGCATCATAGATCACGTCATCTCCTTCTATCGGCTCTTTTATGTCAAAATCGACAACCAAAAATACTGAGATTTTGGATGCTTGTTGCCATAACTTTTGAAAAGTAGAATAGTAATCTGGACAGAGCTCTTGGTACGGTTTTCTTCTCTGAACCGACGATTGTCAGAGAAATCTTAAACTCACGTCAGCGACGTCTTCAAAGTCAATGTCTCCGAGGAGAGATCGTTTGGCATATGCAAATTTGAAGGCCTCCACCATGCGATGATAGGTTAGAATCTTGGACTCCTTATCTCTGACGCTATCTTCAGTCATGTTGTACCCTGGAAATTATCATTCGTCGTTGGATCAGTGGATAATTTTCAGGAGTTGATTTTGGCATCGTTATGGAATTTTTATCTTTCTCAAAAATAAAAATGTTTCAATGTTCAGATTTGCATTCAGTTTCCTGGATAAAATGAGCACAGATGACGGGAATGTTTGCTGTCTGACAGCATGTATTGTCGAGACCCATCAGAAACAATGGATTTGAAAAGTTATCTAAAATGTTTAGAAAAATCGATGTCAACATGCGAATTGGAAATATGTATGTTATTCTCGTCATGTTGATTTTTCTATAATTCTTTTGAATATAATGACCAATCATTTTAATACACAAATAATAATAACTCGTTCAAGTAAGATCATTTCAATGTGATGGAATACTTACCTCTGAGAATATTCAGTATCAACATCAGCACAGCACCGCTAGAGGGCGGTGGTAATGAATAGGCTTTCAGTCCATCGAACTCAGCCGTGACAGGTTCTCGAAATCTCACGCGATAATTTCTCATATCCTCCGCGGTGATGATGCCACCTGAAGTGACGATGATAATAACATTCGCAAGTGATGACAACTTTTTGTCATTACAAAAGCACATTGGATTTCTAATGTTATTTTCACAGCCACAAAAAAAATCACAAAATTCTCGCTCAATATACCGACATGAAATCCAAAGGTGTTATAAAAAAATTGATGAAACCAAAAAAGCTACGTTGTTAATATCTCATGGGTGCGTACAAATAAACATAAAGGAAAATGAAATCACGACCAGTTTATACCCTATGTTGACAAGTATATTATCTGTACCACACGGTTTGCTTTCTGTGACCTTACTTACCTTGTTCTTTAATGTCTGCGACGATATCGTCAGCCAATCGACCAGTGTAGAATGCTTCAGCGCCCCCAGCGGCGATTCTCCTGTATGTGTGGGCTAATTTCGGTCGAAACATTATGTCACCCTCTTGCTTTAGACTTCCGTCATCCTTGAGGAAAACTTCGCTGAAATGGAAAGAAAAGTGACATATCGAAGTCTGCTGCTGGTATATATATATGTCTTGCCTGTGTCTGACTGAATATGTTATTCAAATCAAGTTCAAAACACTAACGCACACATTGTCTATGAGATTTGACAAGGCAGGTGTTTTCGATAAAATTCGATTGAAAATGTCTAAGTTATATGCCATAGAATAGATTCCGTAAGCTGTCGTTCAATGATACATAAAATGGTTGAATATTTAAGGACCTACACAAAATGGAAGACAATGACATGTAAAATTGGGAAATTCAACCAGGTTATCCCGTACAGTTGAAAACGTTCGCGGCCATCTTTGACATTCAGCATTAGAGATTTCAAAAATCATTTTTTCACTTTTACCAAGGTTCGGCATCGTTCTTATGTAGTTTTCTGTGTATCTTATCCCGTAGGCGAGAGCACCATCGATTTCCATGCCCTCTTCAGCTAATTTGATAGACGGCTCGAAGAGGTCCTTCCACGGCAGTTTACCGTACTTCATGTGGGCTGTCCAGAAACACTCTACTTCACCCGGTACACCTACAGCCAACCCGCCTGTGGTAGCGCAATATATTCACTTTAAAGGCCTAGTAACAACGTCTTAATGCACTTTTTCTTCCACAAAACATCATCCAATTTTACTTTCACTTAATCAACAAAATTATACCGTTTATCAATATGAAATGTGTCGTTGTTGATATCCACTATCTGCCATATCAGCAGTTCCGCAATCGGAAAAGTGTAATTTTATTACATAATGGCAGCCTATAGCATAGACAATGATTTTGTCGCGTCTTTAATGCATGTCTTTCAACATGCAGCCTCTAAGAATTTTAAACAAGGAAATATTTTACTTTGCCTTTTACTTTGAAAGGAAAAATATTGAAAATTATTCTGGACAAAGATGTGTGTTGTCAGTCCTCGCTGATAGCTTACCGACTGTTGAAGCATCATCTTTCGGGTGATCTATATACATGTTCTGTGTCGCCGCTGCGGGCGCTTGTTCACGTGCATCGATTGCTTCAACTTTTCCTCTTTTCTTGTCGTAAATGACCATAAAGTTACCTCCACCGATGCCGTGAAATAGTGTGTTAGCTATACCGTTGCACAGCAGGCTTGCAATAGCGCCATCAACGGCACTTCCCCCGGCCTGCAATATATCCCTCAAAGAGCGAAACAACAGCAAAAATTAGGTTCACTCTAGTATGCCCGAGACGCCAAAGTCCTTTCCGCGATTCAGCTGTGTTAGAACAAGAGTGAATTCCGTATCTTCGTGAATTTTACATTAGTTTTATTGATCGAGGAAGCCACATGAACAAAATTGTATCACAGTCTGTTTGCTGTCTTAAATTTACATTGTATGCTTTCTCTATCAAAATACTGACTATTGAGATTAAGGAATGTCTAAAGGTAGAGATGGTTAAAGTTCCACATGTGTTGTGTTTTCAAATAATTTTATTCCGACAGTAAAATGCAGTTTGTCCTGTACTCCTAGAACCTTGTCAGAATACTTCGTATTTAACTTGTAAAATACATCAGCAATGTATATTGTTTCCGATTGTTTTTATTAATAACTGAATTTTAGTGCGGACTAGAATCAGTTAGTCAACAATAAAATTGCGTTTATTTGCACATGATTTGCTGTTAGCAAGGCTATTAATAATGTATTACTTTCATGTATTACTAACCTTCCAACGACTGAGCATCTTCCATTGTCAGCGGTGACAATAGCATTTTTGAAGAAATATTTATCTGTCGGGGGCGACTCTTTTGTGTCACTGACTGTTGTAGTTACCCTGGTTGTTGCATGGGCCGTACTGCTCCCGTCGTGCAATTCTTCATGTCCAGGTGGGGTCTGTGAGCAACGTGAAAAAGAGCATTCATCGAGTGCGTAGATCAGTATCAGCCCGCCACCAACGGCGCAAATAGCACAGACGAGGGAGATTACAACCAGTACTTTCCTGGACACCTTCTTGCTGAAATGAGATAGTTGAAAACATATCGGAATACATTACGGTGGAATGCGCCTACATAGCAGATATGCGGACAGTCAAATTTGTACAATCCTTTTCTGTACCACTCGTGGGAACTCATTTTAAACCTCATGGAGCAAGGGAAAAATTTCACTGTGTTAGTTTTTCGAAAATCGAAAGTTTATTTTTCCCCTGTGAAAGGTACAAGTCAAATATTAGTAAATTTTAGGTCGGGTGTCTCTCTAGTACCAAACTTTGCACGGTGACCCCTGATTTTTCATTTTGATCTAGCAAGAGAATGGTTGAAAGTTTCATCGAGGAAAGTTTAGGTCAAAGTTTAAATATTACTTTTACTTTTTATTACCTTAAATAAGCAAATTCATAACTTGTCATAACGTACGTGAGTGTCTATATACTGCTTGGAGGAAAGCGGATTTTCAGAACTTACCCCTTAAACAAATAATGGCGACCAAAAACTTATTACAACTATAAGATTTCGAAAAACGCAATGTTTGGCACGATAACATCACATTCGATATCACAAGTGCAACAAATTTCTAAATATATTTGTATGTAAACAATTGGAAAAAGGAAATGGGTATTATTAAGGGTCAATCTTTTGATGATTTTGCCCTACTTTGTACTGTATGTCAACTAACGTTTCTTGTCCTACACCTAAAAGCATGTGGAAGCATCAGGTAGTTGTTTTATCAACGCAGCGTCTACATGTGAAACATGCACTATTATTTACATTTGCACTGTAGTCCGGACCGGAATTCACTTGTGAACATTAATATTGCAGTTTACACATGTACAGGCTGGATTGACAAATAGAATACTGTATACCTTAATAACCTTTGGGGAGTAGAACAAGAAGCTGTAGTATATATAATAAATTACTAAACCAAATGTTGAATAAAAATCCGGTAAAAAGTCACGGCTACAGGCCCTTTAAGAGCAATTGCAATTCAAGGAGAAAACATATAGTATTTCATAGCGGCTTTAAACGATAGACAGAACGAGCAATAACAACACTGTGTTCTTTGTATTATTTTATCTTAATTCGTCTAATGTTTACATGTCCGTTAATGACACCTTCTATGTTTGCACACGTCTCTTTAGTCATATATTTAGCACCTTTGGGCCGTTGAGGTTATGACCTAAAAACATACAACTCAACTGTAAAATCCTTTCACGTTGCTCTGTAAACGAACATTTGAAAGATTTTATGTATATTTTCAAGGGTTGAAGAACAGTACACAAATTTTATCTTCTTCGTGAACGTCTCGGTAAAAAAGGGCGTTTGAGTGAAAAATGTACCATTGCGTGATTTCGACTGCCATCATCCGCTTCTGTGATGCACCGAGCAAACGCTGCCAATAAGGTAAACAACGAAACTTCACTTGGATTTATCAACTTTTCGATAAACGCAAACAGTTTTAATCATTTCGATCTCAACTGCGATGAATATTCTAATTTGTAGAAGAAGTGCTCCTGCTGTCTGTGATACAATGCATGTCTGTCGTCTCGGCGGCCCTGGAGGGAGTGTTTTGTGCATTGCAAGATTTTGACATTAGATAAAGCGGACAATTTACAAACCTTTTGGAGATATCCCTTGATTTGGTTTCTTCGATTTCCATTGTTGTATTCATTCTCAATCATTCATTACTTCGGAAGAGATCAGGTAACCCGCTTTTCAGCATAAGACATTTCAACAAAACAATGGAGGCTAAACTCTAAGCGCCGTGAGTAGTAAATTTACAACCAACAGGCGACCAGAACAGACCTTCCTTCTGGTCAATTACAGCAAAAAACAGGATGGTTGGACAGTCTCATATACATTACGTTTACTTTTTTGTACGTCTCACACAAGTTTGTAGATACATTGTAGATAAAAGGAACCGACTCATTTGAGTGAAATACTAATCATGTAACTCTCCACTCCACTGTTTATCTTTGTGTGTCTAGACAGATTGGCACCAGTACCTATACATTGTATTATGGTTTGTTTAGCCAGAGTGCTGTCCTAATTAACTTCGGTCTCTACTATCAACACGATAACTAATTTAGCAATTCCCTTGTGTGTTCTATCCAGACACTCAAATGACTCTGTTCTTTTTATCTACAATGTTATCTACAAAACTTGTGTGCCACGTACAAAAAAGTAAACATAATGTATATGAGACTGTTCAACCATCCTGTTTTTTGCTGTAGTAGTTGGTTGGCCCTTTATGTGACCGTCATAAAAAGGTGATACGAATGACTAGAGTAAACAGAAGTTGTTCAAAGTATGTTTGCAGATGCATGGCAGGTTGAGATGCAAAATCGATATTAACATACCACTGTGAAGACCTCTAAGTGGTCCCTGACTTCAAAGTGGTCCCCGTAGTTGTTAATTGAACTGAAATTTTACGCAGTCCAGGGATTTTTCCATTCCTATATTGCATAAAGTTGTTAAACTTTGTAACATTGCCAATACTAATCTGTTATTTGGTCCTTTTTGATATATGCGCTCACTTTTATTACTTTTTCTAAATTCCGATGCATTTTACCAGCCCAAACTGCGCGTCCAATTTTTTCACCTGGTTAGGGTGTCTCATATTAGCATCATGGGAGATTGCGCTCCACATGGCACGGTCGAGACCAGCGACCGCGACCCACCGATCACTGTACGGATATGCGATGTCCATATGGCCTAGCAGTTTACTGAGTGAGTAGAGTCAAACAGTCATTAATTTCAATCTTGTTGCTCGACGTTATATTTCATACACGCATACAGGCGTTCTGTTTACTGGGTAGCTCTGCATGGCAGGGCCGAGTGTTACCGGCGTTATACGGCCTCCCACCACAGTGTTGGGAGGTCGTACATGTATAACGCCGCGCCGCTACGAACACACAGCCCTGCCATATGGCCATGCAGAGCTACGTTCCGACCATTGTTCCGACGTTCTGTTCCGTAGACTTTTACGGAACAGAACATCGGAACGTAGCATAAACTACACTTATACAAACTATCCAGTAAACAGAACGCCTGTGTGCGAGTGCTGATTGTCTTCGTCCAAAATCAAATTACACTGTGAACTTACACAGAAACATCGCACAATGAATGATGGCCCTGCGTACGATGCTGTGTTTCCGGCGTTATATAACGCAGAGCTAGAACTGCTGTACCTCTCTCGGGGGGAGGGGCAAGTACTTGTTCAGAGAAGTGGTAGAAGTGTGCGGCCGCAGGTATAAAACCCAGGGCCCATTTTAGACCTAAAATCTCGTTGTTTTAGGACCCCATTTTAGACCTTTATGACCTTTGACCCAGGTCAACAGTCATAGCGTCAAAGCCTACCACTGTAAGCTTATACTGCGTTTAGAGCTATTTTGTTGCTGGCCAAGCCATGATTCCGAAAAATCATGAGGAAATACCAACAAATTTTGTGAAAGAAAATGCCTTTCACTCTCACCAAATTTTGGTCCAGCTTCTGCAAATTATCAGTTATCTGCAGTAGTCTGAGTGGTGTTTTTTTTAAAATTACAATTCACAACAAACCTCGCTGTTTGTCTGTAAAGCAATACTAACTTCATATGGCCATGGTCAACCTGAATAATACTAGGAGCAGTAGAGCCACTTTGTTTGGGTATTTTCTATTGGGCAAAAATCTGCCATATGTAGAGTTCTGACAAATCAGTGACAATGTTTTAAAACAAAGTCCATATTTACTTTTAGCCAGGGGCTCTCTGTAATGGTTCCCCTGCCGCAGAAAAGATATCCATGCTTATTGAGTGCAGCTCAGAACCCTGCTAGCGAGATGGGAACAGACTGTTGAAATTTGTTCTTGTGTGGCACTCAAACTTCAACCCCATTTTAGACCATGGTTTACAGTGGAATTGACCCCCCTCCCCCCTACTTTGGACCAAGTTGCTGAAATACCCACCCCATTGGGCGGCGCATGTTCATATTGGCAAGTAATAGAAGTGACCCCCCTCCTGACTGCTCTTTGCCAACTTAGATTTTTTTTACCTGTCCGTGGTATTTTGGGGAAAGGGTTTTAAACACAGTTTGTCAGGAATTTATGATGATACTTGAAAGAATAGAAATATACTCCAACACCCGACCCTGCCCACTAGCCCCAAGGCTGTATCATGCACGCACAGGAAAGCAAATTTAGCACTTGGAGGCAGCCATATTGTCTAGTTTCCATGTGTTGAGTTTGTACTCTACATGCCTTGACATTGTTTTCATTGTAACTTAGGTCATTTCACATCATTGGTACAACGTACATTTCAGTGACTTTGAATAACAAAGTTCTTTTACGTCAAGGACTGTGTCATCAGTCTTAACTGATGTCTAGCTGTTAATTCAAGCTGACAATCTAAACTGAATACAAGACATGGAATTTGTGTCCATACACTTTTGTAATATATTGTGGTTTCAGTCGGATTTGAACTCACAACGTATAGCACCAGTCACCTAGCGCAGAAGCCATAGATAAAACCGCTGAGCCAAATCCCCAATCTCCGCCTCATGTGTGTTCAGCACACAATTTGAGTCTACGGTTACACCTATAGTGTACTCATTTATGTATTTTGTTATGTCTCCATTTCAATACTTACCGTTGTCATAATTTTACATATGTGCTTATAATGAACAGACCTGCTTTGAGTCGGTTTTTAGCTTATATTTGGTGTGTATATAAAACCAAAAAGAGATTATATTTGTGTTTCTTTCTTAATTTGCATACATTTTATCTTCTGATAATGATGACTGGATTGATTTGCTTACTGGTAATAAATTTTTCAATTTTAATCTCTCCAGATAACAGAGTTCTTGGAAATGATGTGGAAAGATCAGAGTTATCACTGCTTGCTGATTTGGACCATGCCTACACGTTTTAACAGGCTGAATAATAAACTGGTGACGTACTCAAAAATTGGCGACCAACAGAAAATTAAAAAAAACAGTATTTCCCCACACATACACACCATGATCATACCAGAAACAAGCATGATGCCATTTACTTAATGCACAACACACGAATGCCAACTATTTGTTGTAATCTTTATTTTCCTGTCATATGATTATTAGTCCCCAAGGACACCGTCCTGGGGGACTTATAGGTTTGGTCATGTCCGTGCGTCCGTCCGTGCGTGTGTCCGTCCGTCCATTCACACAGATATCTCAGAGACGCCTGGAGCGATTTTGTTCAAACTTGATACAAGGATAATACCCTACCTCATACAGATGCACGTCAATTTGTTTCACAATGTGATCAAATTTGGCCGTGTTAGAGGACTTTTTAGTTTACACCTCCATAGACTCCCATGTATAAGGCAGCTCTCCATAGACTCCCATGTATAAGGCCAAGAAAAATAAAAATTTAGTTTCTCATCGTATTCATATTGCAAAAAGGATGCAATGACACAGTTTTTAGTCCCCACAGATAAAGTCCAGGGGGCTTATAGATTGGGACATATCCGTCCGTTCACCCATCCGTTCACCCATCCGTTCACGCAGATATCTAGACACTTTGACAAAATGTCACGTGACCTTGGTGACCTTTGACGTCAAATATACATATTTGTCCATAACTCAGTAACCACAAGTGCTAAACCTTTCATATATGGTATGATAGGACACCTTATGACGCCACATATTGTACCTCATTAATGATGTGCATTTCTAATTTTGAGCGAGCCAATAGAGCTAGAGGTCTGATTTTTGGTATATAGGGATAACTTAGCAATACAATTTTTTTGACAAAATGTCACGTGACCTCGTTGACCTTTGACCTTGATTATACATATATATGCACAACTCAGTAACCACAAGTTCTTTACGCACAGGGGCTCATAAGTGCCTATTTAAGTCAATATTACAGCGTTTTTCTTTCTTTTTCAATGTTAGAAATAAAGCTGAAGAGCACAACATTTGTGTAGCTGTCTTTTGTGTAGCTTGATTGGCATGTATAGTGCGCCCTCAATGGGGAATGTGATCATATGTAAATACGACCTTTAGTTCCGTGACCTCTAGCCAATTCCTCTGGCCATGCCTTCTGGCCACGTGTACAGACGTCGCTGTGTTTACTGTACTGTAATTCCGAGGGCAGGGCAGGAAGTAGGCATGGCATGGCTAGAGCCGGGCCTAGAGGTCACGGAACTAAAGGTCACATTTACGAGGACGCACTATACATGCCAATACACGCTACAGAAAAGACAGCTACACAAGTGTTGTGCTCTTCAGCTTTATTTGTAACATTGAAAAGAAAGAAAAACGCTGTAATATTGACTTTAATAGGCACTTATGAGGCCCTGTGCTTTACGCTTCAATTTTGATAGGATAATAGACCTTAAGATGTCACATCTTGTACCTCATTTATTACGCGCATATGTATTTCTTGGCTGGCCAATACAGCTAGAGGTCTGATCTTTTTTTCCCGATTTAGAACCATAACTTAGACATGCCTCTTGTTTCAAATTGGGAACAATGACATAGACCTATGTGCCCATAGATCTGAACATATACACTCCAGTGATACTTCTTAATGACCACATTTCCCTGCCCCATCAAGACTAATACTCCTATTACAAGTGGGGACTACGTCATTGTCAATGACTTGTTTTTTTGAAATTCTCGGAAAATCTAAAATCATGTTAAAAGTTTGAATTTAAATGCTACTTCTTAGGCTATCGACAGTGTTGTACACTTTTTTGGTCTTTAATGTGTCTTACTTGAAGAAAACCCTTGGAAAACTGAGGATAATTTGAGATTGGTTTACAACACATTTGCTGCTGTATGGGGCTTTAAGGTTTGGCTGAAACAAAATAGAATTTTTTACACCAAAACCCCTTGTCTGACAGCACTGATATTTGTTATACAGATTCATAGGGATGAAATATTCAAATTTTGATAAATCCACAATTTTCTATTTTCAGGACAATTTTTAGCTCACATTTGGTGTATACATGTACGTATATTATACCAAAAAGAGTTTTTATGGTAGGTCAGCGGTGTCTACATTTATGTATGTTAGTATGTGTGCATGCTACCTTCGTGCACATCGAAAACTCAAAAACTGCAGCACTACCATTGTAGTATTTGGTGTACTGGTGCACCTGGGGTGGAGATGTGAATTTGTTCAAATGAAAGTGTCAGTCTTCAAAATATGATGATGAGGTAAAAAAAGAAATGTGGTAGAAAACAGAGAAAATCCAGCAAACGCTTAAACTCTGTAACGGCAGTCTAGATTTTGTTGAAACTCTGTATGCGGGATGTTTATGGTGATTTTCGTTAGTATTGTGGCGAAATTTTCATTTTTAGCTACTATACGATAGTCTTTTGAAGCTATTGGGATGGGTATATATATAATCTGTCCGGCATCCATTGTCAGTATGTATGTATGTCTGTTTGTGAGGCGTCCAGTCACTCAAATATCTTGATAACCGCAGTACTTACTGATTTGCTATTTGTTGCGTAGATGAAAAATATGATTTGAGATATATTTTTACGCTCCCATATATGCATATGTATATATGCAAATGGGAGGTATTCGTATAAGGTGGAAAAATGGCGTCTGTGTGTATGTATGTAAGTATGTATGTATGTCTGTTAGTCCGTCCGAATCAAAAACTCCTAAACCGTAGCACCTACTGTCCTAGTATTTGGTGTACAGGTGCACCTAGGGGTGGAGATGTGAATTTGTTCAAATGAACATGTCAGTGCCAAAAATATGCAAATGAGAGGGAAAAAAGGAAAAATCCTACAAATGGTTAAAACTCAGTAAGCATTGGTCAAATTTGGTTGAAACTTGGTATGCAGATTTCTTTAGGTATTCTAAATTATGTGTGCAAAAATTGGGATGAAATTTGCATGTTTGTATTTTTAGGGTATTTTTTCCGTTTTTAGTCAAAAAATCTTGTTTTCTGAAATCGCTCGTCTGAATGCTATGAAACTTAATATTCATGTTCCTCAGAATGACTTCAGTCATGCTTGTACAAATTGTATTGATATTGTCATATTTGTAGTTTTGGGCAATTTTCCCAATTTTTGATAAAAAATTTTTAATCCAAAAACTGCTGATTTGATAGCTTTGATACATGTATTTGGTATACAGGTATCTAAGATTAATCTCAATATAATGTATTGAAGGTATGTTGAAACTGGCATTTTTTTTTATTTTTGGGGCAATTTTTGCCTTTTTTGGTCAAAAAATTTTTCTCCAAAAACTTCTGATCTGGTAGCTTTGATATCTAGTGTACAGGTTCCTAGGGTTTATGTTGATTAGATATATTTAAAATTAGGATGAAATCTGCAATTTTGTATTTTGGGGGCAATTTTTCTCATTTTTGGTCAAAAAATTTGTTTCTCAAAATTTACCAGTCTGATTGCTTTGATATTTAGTAAACCGGTCCTTAGGGTTTTTGTTAATCATAAGATATATTGAAATGAAGTTGAAATCCGGAATTTTGAATTTTGGGGCAACTTTGCGAAACTTTCAGTTTTACTGGGATATCTTTCATTTTGTATTTTTAAGATTTTTTTGGTAATTTTATACCTACTGGAACTAAGAGTGTATAATGTGGTGATTTAGTAGGCATTTGATATGGTAAACTGTATTAGGTGTTGAAATGCGGCAAAAAAATCCTGGCAGATTTTGAAAAAATTCCTAACAAATGCCATTAAAAAATTCAGCCAGAGAAGGTTTGACAAAAAGAAAAGGTGAGAGAGTGGGGAAAAAAGAATGTACAATGGATCGGATAAAAAAGATAATGTACAGGTCTCATCGATCTTCCAGACACCATCCCTTATCAAATGGTCCACCCCGATGTATTTTTGTGCACAATTAACATGCAGTGTATTTTAGTTTAAGATGTCAAGTTAGGTAAGGATTTGAAAGGAATAGTCAAGTTCACCACAGTTTAACTTTATCTCTTGTGTCATCATCCTTGTGTAATTGGTTTAGTTGGTAAGTTGTTCCAGATGTGGATGTACCAGCTGTTCTGGAAGAAAACAATGTTTACTTTTTCCTGTAGGGTTTCTGAGTTGATGATTGTATGTTGAAATTTCTCCATGTATCTGGTGTATGGGCAAAGTGTAAACATTGGTTGCATGTCATGTATTTCAGTCTATATCAAATATTGTAAATGAAAAATCAAGAACAGTTTACTGTGTGCTTGTAAAAGATAACATAGTTGTCAATACATAAACTGCCTTGCAGATTGATTGTCTTAAATATTATCACAGAAGTAGAAAAGGAAAAGAAACTAATCAAATTGCTGTAACATATTCACCTTCAGTGCCTGTATAGGCCTATACTTAACTATTTTATCATTACATTCAGCTGTTTGTTATATCTTTATCACTCTCCATGGGCCAAGTCACACTTGGGGTCAATTTCATCACTCTGTGCCAGTCTGTGTATGTCAGTCTGTCTGTATATGTATGTCCATGTTTCATACAATTGTTGACTTGTTTTGATAACTATATGGGAGCGAACAGTGATGTTGCCACTATTTTTTTTAATTTTTAGCTCACATTTGGTATACCAATGTGAGGTTATCATATAAGCTGAATCAGTTCATTTGCATCCGATTTGCATGTCTGTATGTCTGTGGGTATGTGCAGATGTATGTCCGTCACACACAAAGGCTCCCATACCGCCAAAGCTACCATCTCAGTATTTGGTGTACAGGTAGATGCAGGGGTTGAGATGTGAATTTGCTCAAATGAACACATCAGTGTCAAAAATGTGCAAATGAGGTAAGAAAAAGTGAAATGCAGGCAAATGTGCAGGAGGCATGCCAGTGAGAAACAGGCAAACTCCACTGATCTTGACTCATTTCTGTCATTGTTTATGAACCGTTACATATTAACAGACCAGCTGCAACCATAGACAGTAGATGGGGGAAGACAGTTTATACTAAACTAAGAGGGGCTTGTTTCTGCTATGCATGTTGCTAAAGTTGACCTCCAGTACCAAAAGTTAGACCTTAATTACTTTTGTCATTCTTGTTTTTCTGGTTAAAATATTTCTTGTTGTTTTTCTGGTTGTACTGTGCAGAAATCATTGTCATAACACCAACGTAGAATTTTCCTCCACTGAACAGATAGGAACAACATTTATTGTTGATCATTGGTAACCCATACTGGTATATACCAATTCTGATCAAATTTGAGCGACACCGTATAATTGCGGTATTTTTCTGAAACCACTCATCTGATTATTTTGAAAGTTTGTATACATGTTCCTCAGGATGACCTCAGTCAAGTTTATACAAATTGAATTGAAATTTTTATATTTGTAATTTTAGGGCAAATTTTCCGAATTTTTGGTCAAAAATATTTTATTCAAAAACAACAAATCTGATTGCTTTGATATTTGGTATACAGGTTCCTCAGGTTGATGAAAATCAGTTTTATGATATTGTGAAGATATCTCGAATTTTGTATTTTTGCTGAATTGTTTGGTTATTTTTCTCATTTTAAGTAAAATTTCTTCTTTTCAGAAACCGCTAGCCCAATTGCTCTCAAATTTGGATTGGATGTTTACAAGGGTGTTACCCTTCTAATTGTTGAAGTTATGACAAAATTGGAAATATTACTGTTTTGGGGCAATTTTTGTCATTTTTGGTCAAAAATTCTTAAAAAATATTTTCTTTTTAAAGCTCCTGGACAGACAACTTGTTCTCAAAATTACTTGTCTGATAGCTTTGTAATTTGGTACAAAAGTCCCGAGGGATGTTATTTGATAAATTTTCTGCTCAAAGTGTTGGGAGACCCCCAAATTTTTATATTTTAGGTAATTTTCTCAGTTTGTGACCTTAAATGACCTACACCAACCCAGGATATGTTGTGAGAGAGTTTCGAAGGCTGTGAACATAATTTTGTCATATTTAATATCAATTTGTAGTAAAATTTGATCCAGAAAACAAAGTTGAAGTAAATATTTTCATTGCGAACCAATTTTTTTCAACTTTTGCATGTTAAGACACATAAGAACTGATGAGAAATTAGGATCCAGGATAATTCCAGATGTAATCCCCCCACAGTGGAAGGCATTTCGCTATCTGTAACTGATTTAAGTGTTGTTTACATTTGAATGATAGCACTCATAGCATTAATTAAAACATCCCCAAGGTTGTAAATACATTTCCTGTCAGCTGGTTTTATGTAAGGGGTGGAACATTTGATATTCAGGAGGGGGTAGGGGCTAGAAGATTGATGAGGTAGCATTACTTTTTACCAGATCCCTTGTACATTTTTCCCACTCTTTATTTTTTCCCCACTCTCCCACCTTTTCTTTTTGTCAAGCTTCTCTGGCTAATTTTTTTGTTGACTATAGAAGATGATATGCATGTTCCCAAAGACGACCTCCAGTACCTAAGTTGCAGACCTTATTTGCTTTTATCATTCTTGTTTTTCTGGTTTAAATATTTCTTGAATTTACCAATTCAAACCGAATGTGAGCACACTGTCCTTGACGGTATTTTTTGATATTTTTGAAAATATGCAAATTAGCGCCAAAAAAGGCGTTTTTTTTGTGAAAAATCTTCTTCATAATCGCTGGTCAGACAGCTTTGTTATTTTGTATATAGGTCCCTTGGGATAACCCAACTTAGATTTGTTCAAATTGTAATGAAATATGCAAATCTGTACTTTTAAGGAATTTTTTTTGTCATTTTTGGTCAAAACTTTATTTCATCAAAACCGCCCATCTGACAGCTTTGATATTTGGTATTGGTATACAGGTTCCTACAGATGAACTAAATATGATATCTTGAATATATGATGAAATCTGCATTTTGTATTTTTGGGGCAATTTTTTCCAATTTTTGGTCAAAAAATGTTTTTCTCTCAAATTTCTTGTTGGATTGCTTTGAAACTTAATACTCTAGAGTTGTTTTCTATATGATTTCTAAATTGTGGTGAAATTTTCATCTTTGTGTTTTTGTTTTTTTTGCATTTTGGAGCATTATTTTGGTCAAAAACTAATTTTCTTTGAAGTAAATGTTTTGATTGGTTTGAAATTTGTTTTTAATGTATCTAGAGGCAACCTCGGTTGAGTGTCTTCAAATTTTTTGTGAATATTTTCATATAGGCTTTTTGCGCAACTTTTCCCATATTTGGTCAAAAATCATTTTCTCTGAAATCCCTCTTCCAATGGCTATGAAACTTTGTATGCATGTTGGCAAGGGTAAACATAGTTAAGTATACACACTGTGGCCTGCCTCATCAAATCAAATGAGAGCCAAGTGTCATTGATGCTATGTTTTCCATTATTGATCAAAAAATCTCTTTCTCTAAACACTACTCATCTCATACCACTGGCTGATTTGTTCTCAGGGATAATCTTACTGTGATGTTCAATTATAATAATATTTTCAATTTTGTATTAGTGGTAATGCAGCTTTTTGACATTTTTTGAAATGTGCTATCAAAGGTATCTATCTTCATAAACATATGTGTCACAAAAAGCTATTCTCTACATAGCACAATATGACTGTATTGGTCTTTAGGTATTATGTGCTTTTATTTTTGTGAAATTGATGCCCTTTATCTCATTTTTCCGGTTATTGAAAGTAGTTATTTTACTTTATAGAGAAAAACTGCTCTCGTGCTTTACTCTACTGTTCAAATTTATGTACAGTTAAATAAAGATTTTTTTTGGCTAAATAATGCCCAACGTCCATTTGTATGTGTGTATGAGATTGAGTTTATAAGACAGAGTTACTTGTAGGATTATTCTACATTTCTACTGATTTATCACACATTTGGTATTGTATTGAAAAAATACATATGACACCAAAATGTCCGTAAGGTGCCCACGGAAATTCCACTTGATTACATGCTCCATCTGCTATGTTCAGCTTCTTTTAAGGAAAATTAAAAAGAATTGTTGACTTGAAAAATGAAACATGCCAGCTGTGAGTATCAGGTATAATAGGCCTATAGTACACTTCCTTGGATTTTTGTCAACTTTTAGTATTGAATAAAGAAAATCAGTTTGACTCCAAAAGTGTCCTTTTGACTTCAAAGTGGTCCCCGAAAACTTATGATGATTTTACTGTCTCTCTACGTTAAAGAAAGAATGTGTTGACTTGGAAAATGTAACATGCGACCTGTGAGATATCAGGTATTAATAAACTATAGTACACTTCCTTTTTTGTCCAACTTTTAATATTGCATAAGGAAAATCAGTTTGGCTCCAAAAGTGTCCTTTTGACTTCAAAGTGGTCCCCGGGAAATTCGAATGATTGTACACTCTGTCTGCTTTATTCAACTTCTTTTGCGTAATTGAAGCAATGTTCTAACTTGAAAAATGGAACATGCGACCTGTGAAGTATCAGGTATTAGTAGGACTATAGCACACTTCCTTGGATTTTTGTCAACTTTTAGTATTGAATAAAGAAAATCAGTTTGACTCCAAAAGTGTCCTTTTGACTTCAAAGTGGTCCCCGGGAAAATCGAATGATTGTACACTCTGTCTGCTTAATTAACTTCTTTTGCGTAATTGAAGCAATGTTCTAACTTGAAAATGGAACATACGAACTGTGAAGTATCAGTTATTAATAGGACTATAGTACACTTCCTTGGATTTTTGTCAACTTTTAGTATTGAATAAAGAAAATCAATTTGACTCCAAAAGTGTCCTTTTTGACTTCAAAGTGGTCCCCGGGAAAATCGAATGATTGTACACTCTGTCTGCTTTATTCAACTTCTTTTGCGTAATTGAAGCAATGTCCTAACTTGAAAAATAGAAACATGCGACCTGTGAGGTATCAGGTATTAATAGGACTATAGCACACTTCCTTGGATATTTGTCAACTTTTAGTATTGAAGAAGGAAAATCAGTTTGACTCCAAAAGTGTCCTTTTGACTTCAAAGTGGTCCCGGGAAAATCGAATGATTGTACACTCTGTCTGCTTTATTCAACTTCTTTTGCGTAATTGAAGCAATGTTCTAACTTGAAAAATGGAACATGCGACCTATGAAGTATCAGGTATTAGTAGGACTATAGCACACTTCCTTGATTTTTGTCAACTTTTAGTATTGAATAAAGAAAATCAGTTTGACTCCAAAAGTGTCCTTTTGACTTCAAAGTGGTCCCCGGGAAAATCGAATGATTGTACACTCTGTCTGCTTAATTAACTTCTTTTGCGTAATTGAAGCAATGTTCTAACTTGAAAATTGTAACATGTGACCTATGAAGTATCAGTTATTAATAGAACTATAGTACACTTCCTTGGATTTTTGTCAACTTTTAGTATTGCTTAAAGAAAATCAGTTGACTCCAAAAGTGTCCTTTTGACTTCAAAGTGGTCCCCGAAAACTTGGGATGATTTTACGGTCTCTCTGCTGTATTCAACATCGTTTATGTTAAAAAAGAATGTGTTGACTTGAAAAATGTAACATGCGACCTGTGAAGTATCAGGTATTAATAAAACTATAGTACACTTCTTTGATTTTGTCCAACTTTTGGTATTGAATAAAGAAAATCAGTTTGACTCCAAAAGTGTCCTTTTGACTTCAAAGTGGTCCCCGGAAAATCGAATGATTGTACACTCTGTCTGCTTTATTCAACTTCTTTTGCGTAATTGAAGCAATGTTTTAACTTGAAAATTGTAACATGTGACCTATGAAGTATCAGTTATTAATAGGACTATAGTACACTTCCTTGGATTTTTGTCAACTTTTAGTATTGCTTAAAGAAAATCAGTTTGACTCCAAAAGTGTCCTTTTGACTTCAAAGTGGTCCCCGAAAACTTGGGATGATTTTACGGTCTCTCTGCTGTATTCAACATCGTTTATGTTAAAAAAGAATGTGTTGACTTGAAAAATGTAACATGCGACCTGTGAAGTATCAGGTATTAATAAAACTATAGTACACTTCTTTGATTTTGTCCAACTTTTGGTATTGAATAAAGAAAATCAGTTTGACTCCAAAAGTGTCCTTTTGACTTCAAAGTGGTCCCCGGGAAAATCGAATGATTGTACACTCTGTCTGCTTTATTCAACTTCTTTTGCATAATTGAAGCAATGTTCTAACTTGAAAAATGGAACATGCGACCTATGAAGTATCAGTTATTAATAGGACTATAGTACACTTCCTTGGATTTTTGTCAACTTTTAGTATTGCTTAAAGAAAATCAGTTTGACTCCAAAAGTGTCCTTTTGACCTCAAGGTGGTCCCAAAGACTTGTGATGATTTTACGCTCTCTGTGCTGTATTCAATCGTTTATGTAAAAGAAAGAATGTTTTAATTTTAGAATTGAATATGCGACCTGTTAAGTATCAGGTATAAATAAGACAAGAGTACACTTCCTGTTTTTTTCAAACTTTTAGTAAAGAATAAAGAAATCAGTTTGACTTCAAAAGCGTCCTCTTGACTTCAAAGGTGTCCCATGAAAATTCGGATAATTTTACGCTCTGCTGCTGTATTCAGCTTCTTTTAGGTAATGTATTACTTCAATCGCGTCACTTTCTATGGTAGGTATTGGATATCTTTGTAAAAAAATTAAGAAAAATGTCCCCCTAAAATATTGGCCTCGAGCCCTATTCTGGTGTATTTTACATCTGTGCATTCGTAGCATAATGCTGAGGCCTATAGATTGCATTCGTGTCAAGGGATATCGCCTCAGAACCGCTGTTAATCTGTCCATAGACCTTTTCTGTAGTTTACTACGACACCAATCGGTTTTTTTATTTACCTCGCAAAATAATGAAATAGCTTAGTCTTTGAATAAATGAACATGTACCTACTTTATCTCTGACTATCTATGACTCATCTCCTACTTCCGTTAATTATGTTGAATGTGGCAACATCTATAATTTCAGCTTTTTTTAAGAGCCGTCGACTGTTTCTGCTCGGTTCTGAACTTTTGACAGACCCAAAGTATTCAATTACGCTAGAGGGCAAACGTTGCAGAATTCGTGGACGTCGGCTCACGGGAAAACGGTTGAAAATACATATTTATATTATTGAGGTAGCTAGCAGAAGTAGACAATGGGTTGTGAACTGACCAGTGTTATAGTACCGGTCGAAGTACACTACCAAAAATGTCTATGGGCTGGCTTGTGGCGATGAATTTTTGACCCGCAAGTGCGATTGATACGTCACAGCAATGCTGCAAATTGTATTTCATATCCATTTATGTATTTACGAGCAGCGATTAGAATGACTTCCAAATAGCGATATGACTTCAAATGAGTCATTTTATAGATAAGTCATGATTGATATAGACACTAGCCCTCCCCATTGTTAATTCTGTGCTCAGCCCTTATTTTGTACATTTTTCCCAACTCTAGGTATTAAATACTAAAATAGCAGCGATATTACATCGGAAACGTCCGTGTGACCACAAAAGCGTCCATTATGCGGTAGGTGTCGTCAGACTTGAGTTTAACCCCCTATCTTACCGGACATTTAGGATGGGGACCACTTTGAAGTCAGGGACCACTTTGAGGTCTTCCATATGAACATACCACTGAGAAACATGTTTATTTCAATTCATGTACATTCTACTCAATTGTAGTGGATAAGTCAAAGTCAAGTCAAGAGAAAGAAGGAGTGACGTGGAAATATTTCACGCAAGATTCGTTAAGGAATTATTTTCCTGTTTGATATTAACGTTCTAATATAATAGTGCTGTCGCTTACTTTCATAATATGCGTAACTTGGCCTACATTGATAAAAAGTTTAAATGGCGTTGCTTACCTTATCAATATAACTGCCTCGTAAGGGACAACATCAAAAGTTCAATATAATAAATCTAACTTAATTGCTTAAGTTTGGCCCCAGACCCCCCCACCCCCCTTCTAACTTAACTGACCTAAAATTGAAAATACTCTGTACTATTTCTTTCAAACGACATACCAATGTACCATTGAATTAAATAAAATCGAAAAACCATTATAAAGTAACTAAATACTTTTATTGCAACCCAGAACACAATAATAACAACAACAACAATAAATTTGCACATAAGTCATAGACTCTCCACAGTCGCTGTGCCTTGATTCAAGGATCAGGCAGAAATCTCCACTGGTCGCTTGCAAGAATGTCAAGACACTGAGATTCCTGTCTCTGCGTGTTCCAGCTGATACACGGGAAGAACCGAATGGCAGGGTCTCTTCCAGACTTGAATGGCAGGGTCTCTTCCAGACTAATAAAGTCACGAAGTGCTTGGACACAGCTTCACTTCGGAATCAGCCACCAACATCAGCACCTGCACAATGCAAACAAATTAATATTATACAATAAATATTCAGAAATATGGTGCTTTCTGAAATGTATGAACAGCCATGGAAATATGAATTATGATCCTTAACTTACAGTACAGCGTACTGGTAAGAAATACAATTCACAATTTCAAAGCTATTAATTCATATTTTTCTCAGACATTTATCAAAATTTTGAAGGTTACATAGTAAAATTAGATATACTATGACACTGATATATCATTAAGTATGTTTAGTGTTCGCCAGCACAGTTTGAATACTTGTAGGGTACAATGTATGTCCCCGCATGGACATGTGGGAAATAGAATACAGGCATTTCCCTCACCAATGTACAAGTGAGTTTTTTAAAAGTCATTGAGCAAGTATCTAAAACTACTATTTATGTTGAAGCTAAATTTCCATGGAACTTTTCATTCAAGTTACTTTTACTGGCAATTTTAAAATATACTACAATGTACTACCCTATGTTACAAATTTCAGAATCCTGAGGAAATCCAGAACACAGATTAACATTCAAATATGTCGTGTAATACTATGCCAGAGAACTGACAAAGTATAACTTACCTTGTGCCTGCTAGAAGCTTGAAATTTAACATGCTCTCTCTCACTTCTGGTTTCACTGGATCATTACAGTACTTCTTTTCTTGTATTTCTTCGCTCATAATTTAGAGTGGCAGGTGGATTGTCTCTCAAAGTGTTGTGTTTCCTGTTTGTGGTTTCTTAAACCATAGTAGGTTTGACAGCTGAAAGAAAAAATATATATATTTGAATTAGTATCATGTAAACATCTGCAATAAACAGTTCTTTTTTAAAAAAACAAAGATGACAAGTTTTTCATACCTGAACTGACACTGCACTCCATCCACCAGTCTAAATTTGCACACCCAGTCATGATCACTTCTGGTTTCATTTGCATTTCTCTTTCTCTCTCTTCTCTTGGTTTGAAGCTCATTCTGCCTCTCATTGTAATGAACCAGGAGTTCATGTCTTTCCCCATCAGTTTTGGATGATATTACATACATACAGCCCCGTGGACACAGCTTCACTTCAGACAGAGATGGACAACCAACATCAGGACCTGCACAATTCAAACAAATAACAATTATATACTAAATGTTTCAGAAATATGGTGCTTCCTGAAATATATCAATAGCCATGGAAATATGAATTGTATGAATTTTAATTGCACTATTAAGAAATACAATTCATATTTTCATGGCTATTCATGCATTTCATAAAGCACCATATTTCTAAAACCTGTACAAAAATTTTGAGGGTTGCATAACAAAATTAAATATACTGTGACACTGGTATAACATCTGAGTAGGTTTAGTGTTTTTCAGCACATTTTGAAAATTAGTAGGGTACATGTACAATGTATATCCCATGGTAAATACATGTAGAATACATGCATTTTCCCTTACCAATGAACAAGAAAATTTTTAACAAGAGCAAGTATGAACTTGAAGCTAATTTAAACTTTCATGAAACCTTTTGTGTTGCTTACTTTTACAGGCAATTTTATAATATACTTTTGTTACAAATTTCAGTAGCGTGGGAAATCAAGCACACAAATGAACATTAATTCAAATCTGAAATGTAAACCTACACTACGCCATACAACTGAAAAAGTACAACTTACCTTGTGCCTGCTGTTTTAGGTGCTTGATATGATTGGTCACTTCAAAAAATGTCATGTAGTGACCACTATGGACGGCACTGAGAGTTGGGGTTGGTAGCTTGTTCCCCATACTCTTAATGCAACTCATTAGAGTTGTAGCCTTGATAGGGTTTATTGAACAGTGAGTGCACATTGGAGAAGTACATTTGGTGAATTCAACATATATGTTCTCCTCACACAATGTCTTTGGAGAAATATATACTCTTTTCAAAGCCTTTCCAGAGCTGGTGTTGCTCTGATTTCACGGATTCCCTTTTTTAATACCTTTTCCAAATTTTCATGATCACTGTATGGTGTGTTTGTTTTCCTTCAAGGCACAGAAACTGGTATAATAGGAAAACCATCGTGATCTTTTCTCCAAAACTTATTCACATTGAAATGGCATTATCAAACACATCTGCATTTTTTTCCAGTTTTTTCTGCCACAGATAAATGACTCTGCTGACATGGAGGTTTACTTTCTCCAGGTAAAGTATTAGGGAGAGTTACAGACACCAACATTTTAGAAAGAGGGGACCATTCTGCATAACTGGTCGTCTATGACAGTTCTCAACTGTTGGAAACACAAAACCATCTGTTTCAAAAGTGCAGCCTTTTCTACAGCTGTCTGAAGCATACCTTTAGAAATAGTATTTAAACTAAGCTTAGAAACGTTTGCAAATTGTTTTTAGATCAGATACTGCTGTGTAGATGGCGGTTTCATTTGTTGATACTGTTGTTGAACCCTGTCTTTTAGGGTAAAGTTGTATGTAGTCCGCCATGTGGTCTCCACGTATAGAAAATACGTCGCTGCTATGTCCCACAATGGGGACATGAACGATTGGGCACCGACAACATCGGGGGTTAAAATTTCCGATGGACCGAGTTCTAAATCTGACAGGAAACTTTGAATCAATCGCAGTCGGCTCTCACTAGTAAATGCATCCTGTCGTGATTGATCAAAACGAACGCCACTGGTATTCGGGGCTTTTAGGGGTGTACCGTCCGCATTTGAAATGGGAGATCTTTCTTGACTACGCTCATCTGACTCACGATTACCAGCAACACGTTCATCGGGTGAGTTCTGCTTAACCGAAAAATATTTCAAAATACGGTAGACTGTTTCGGTTCGACCTCCTGGGACAAAAACTCAACCAAAGATCGTCGGTCATTTTTGAATTTGGCATGCCACAATGTCGTTGCGCTCTCCTGTACATCAACACGGGATTTTCCCTGTTGTTTTTTGATATTTAACTCCCAAATCTTGTTCGTTAGTTTCTGAAATCGTTCGTAGGGCATTTATACATTGTGTGAGGAGAACATATACGAGAAAATTCGAACTCACCAATGTGCCTCACTGTCCAAACGCGCAGCCGCTCGGCGTTTCTCAAGGCTAAGTAATGTGTGCGCACGTGCACGTACACACCGCAAACCACCGCGTCCAAGACCCCCATTTTGTAGCGCACATCTCAAATCTCGTATGCTGAACTTCGACCGGGTGGCTGGATCGAAAGCAGCCTTGAAATCGTAAAATTTGCCAAAAAACGTTAAATCGTTTTTGACGGCACAGAAATTAATTTGGTCAAAACCCCCCACCCCCAAACTTAAGCAATTAAGTTTTTTTTCAACATCGATCTTTTGACGGCGTCCCTAAACCTTCGCCTCGAAAGAAAATTGCCTATACATATACCGACACGACTGGTTTTAAATTATGCTCGTCATGTATCGCTTAACACATACTTATTTCTTCATGTTATTTTTGTTCAGGATTTTATGTTTTTTGTTGTAGCGGTATTCCAGTCAAAGGTTGAACCTGTGTGTCACGAGTGATTGGAACATGCGTAAATCAGACATTACCACAAATACCACATCAGTTAGTCATGCATTTCAGGTTCATCTGTAATCTGGCTAAACAGTCCATCGAACTCATGACGCATCCTAGAAATTTACTTTGACATCATATTTCAAATAATATTAAATAATTTTTAATGTCCCTTCATCATCTATCATTTTGAATTGATTTATTGCATGCTTAATCATAATTTTGATTACAATAAGATGTTTTCAATTATCACATACATGTATATTAACTTTGTACTCCCTCATGGCCCCTCTTTGTCTCGGCTGAATCGCTGCTTATATGCCCTATGTGTTCAGTCGAGCGAAGTTTTCAGATTAATATTGCTCAGCCAAACAAAAACGGCTCTCCTAACTAGCCACAGCTAGGCTATGATGATACTGTATTGGATGGTTCGGAGCAAAAGTTATGTGACTAACGAAGTGTTGTGCGAATTCTTGATATATAAGCTTATCGCATATTTTAGTTTGCACGTGCTATCGTCCTATATATGTGTGTGCCTACCTCTTGAGTATCGTCTTTTGCTTTAGGTTATTCGGGTTATCCATGTCGCATCAGCAACTATAATAAATAATGGGTTTTCTATGATCATCACACTTTACAAAAGCTTTACCGCTTTATCTCAGCAAGCATTTGACCTCAATACTCCCGCATGTCCGTAACATACAAAACCATCGTCAAATGCGTTCACAGGTAAGGACGAAACGCATTCATCGGCACAAATAAAATTCTAGCTTCAGTGTGGGATGGCTTTGTAACATGATAAATGCATTATTAATATAATGAGCAAATTTAAGGAATATTATATCATACCAGTATATTGATGGTGCAAATACAGCGATTTGATTGGTCGAGACGCGAAAAGAACCGTGGTATATTGGCGATATACCACGGCAGGCATGCGCGCTTGCTCTTAGCTTGAGAAAAATTCCTTTTATATGACGTTCAACGCCAGAATTTCAATATACTGTTATGATATAATGGCAATAAATCACACCCAGCAACGGTATACCACTCGATTTTGACCATTTCACTTCATATATGCACTCGCTATCGCTCGTGTATATATGTCGTGAACTGGTCAAAAAAAATCTCGTGGTATACCGTCGCTGGGTGTGCTTTATTGCTTAAACAATATAAACGATAAATTTCTTTTTCACCCTTTTTATGTTCGAAAAAATCATCCGATGTGATATATGATGGTTATAGTTTTAGGGCCAGGCAATGAAGCTGTTCGTGTAATACGGTGTTGGTAAGACACAGATTGGTTCGGTGGCGGAAGTGCTTTTATTTTATTCCATCGGTGGCCGTAGCAGAGGGCTTCACTTTTATATCGGTGGGCGGAGAAAATTCGTGGTTGGAGGGCAGTTTCGAACAGCTTTAACTTTTCCCCCAGAATTTTTAGTTCGCATTAAATTCTTCCAAATGGTATATCTACAGATAGACACACTGAGCAAGCATTTGCTCACAATTTCTAGAAATAGTCTGGCTGCCTGCCTGCCCATGTGCTTTTAAAGGTCGCCCTCTCGTGTCAGTCGTTATAATGTTCATTCGACTTACTGCAACGCTAACTGGTCACTGAGCCGATCAAACCTATTCCATGAGCACGAATAGTTCGCATAAATTGATATATAATGCCTTGCCCAGGATGGTATTGTCGAAGTTGCCGCCTACTAATACCTGCAAAATTTAATGATTTTTAACCACTCTTGTTTTGCATGTTAATCATAAGTTCTTGTTCTGCTCCGAAGAGAATCACCCACTATTTAGTTTGCCAACACAGAGTCTACACATGTAAACTGCTCTGTCATTGTTTACATTTGAATTCTTGTCCGGACCGGAATTCACTTGTCAAGAATAATGATGTAGTTTACATATGTGCTGACTTGGTTGGCCACCTGAATACTTTATGTCAACATGCCTTTGAGAATAGAACCAGAAACTGTAGTAGACATGAATAGAAACAAATCAGGGGGAAAATCATTTAAACTTCCAGCTACCAGCCTTTGAAGACTATTTTAAATTTATGCAGCTCCTTCATCTCACCACAGGAAATACCTTCTAAGTGATGCTATAGGCCTAAGGGACGGACCATTAGATCTTGGGAGGGGGTGGTCAAAAACAGAAAAAAAAAAATTTTCAGAGCAGAAAATTAGGAAAAAAAAATCTTCAAACTAGTTTGCAAAATAAAAAAAAATAAATAAGAAGACAAATGCGTAAAAAAAAATCTGCAAAAGTCTTTAAAATCTTGAATGTTTTTTAGATTTTACCGACAGGAAGCAACTTTCTGTATTTTTAGTACATCCTCAAGGCACATTTTTAATTTTAATTTATACATTTAGAGTGACTGTATCCCTTATACTGGAAGTTGTGATTGTCTTATCTTTTCAGGACTTTTGTATTCTGTTCACTTGAAAAAAAATAAAATTATAGAGCCTGTTTTCTACCTGTTTCCTGCGTACAAACCAAGCAGGTACACTAGGTAAAACATTGAAACTATGGCATGGTTGTCAAGACAGAAAGTTGTATTTGCCTTTTAAGATCAAGTAAAGCAAGAATGGGTGAACAAGTAGAAACACGTCAATAATGATAAAAACAACATATCAAGTCATTATGTATTATTTTGCTTTTAAAAAGGCATTTTCAATTCTTTTTTATCAAAAAACAGCCTCAAAAAACAACAGCAACACATTTTTTAACATTCAACAGTACACTACGTAGAATGCCATCTATACCCCCCTCCTGACCTCCCCCCGCAAATATACTCTCCAAGTGCCACCAAATAACACCATTTTAATCTCTGTTTTTCAAAAGCTCCAACGGCAGGAGGGGGGGAAACCCCCTCCTGACCTCCCCCAGCAAAAATACTCCCCAAGTGCCACCAAATAACTCCATTTTAATCTCTATTTTTCAAAAGCTCCAACCACTTGCGCGGCTGCTTGTGGTGCTTCGCACCACATCTTTGCCCTCTTTATCTTCAGACAGCGACGAACTAAAAAAAAATTATAAATCTGAAAATTTACTCTGAAAAAAAAAATTTGCACAGCTAATCTCAATTGGAAAAAAAAAAATTTAGAAATTTCACAAAAAAAATTTCACAATTTCATTGTGACCACCCCCCTCCCAAGGTCTAATGGTCCATCCCTAATTGGCTAGATGTTCTATCGATTTGTCACTAGTGTTTCTCAAGGTATTTACGGCGCATAATTCTGCTACGATGATATTAGTGATTATTAGTGATTGCTGAGTTATCACCATTCGGAAAGAGTAGCAAATTGTCTTTGTATGGGGAACTTTTGGATCAGTGGCCTGCGTTTGAGATTCATGGATGATTATTCACATCTCACATTTTATGGTCATTTACACTTTGATCTCGCGATACAGTCTGCACGATGACCGGGCTTTTCCGGTACCATTGCATGACGGGTAATATAGGCAAGAATGGCGTCTTTCAGTGGCGTCATTGAAAGTAAACAAAAGCAAGCAATATCGCCAAAATAAAGACGCGGTTTTCTCATAAACTAAGGTATATTTTCACTGTTTTTGAGATGGTAAGTGTCGGCTATAGGTCTGAAGAATATTGTCGACAAATGTTTTGGCAATATACATATTTTAAAATATAATTTTATCAATTTTCAATTGGGTAGCTAAAATTACTCGATTTTGAACGAACTCAACTTTCAAAACTTGTAATTTTTGGTCTAAAGAGACAATCGCCAAACTATGCCGATTAAACGTACCCCATTGTCAATGTAAACGTAAAATAAAGTCATCTGGGTCACTAGACACGCGATCGTTGGCAGAAATGGAGCGAATTCACGTGTGTGAATATAGGGCAAAATATAAAAATTTTGTCAATTTTGTGGCATAATCCTGCCGTTGAGCACGACGCTGCTTGAAAAAGGCTGCAAGTGTCACTTTTGGCGTAGCTTCCACAATACGGTAAACGGGTGCTAAAGTCCCGCCCGCTCGGCTGGTGACCTCACTGCACGAACAAATGGAGGGTACATTTTCTATGGGGTTGACAGGACCTCTCTTTGAAACTTTGTAATTTTTGGTCTAAAAATCATGTAGACAATTTAGTATGAAAAATAAGGCCTTTAGGTATTACTAATTGTTTAAAAATGATTCATCGTTTCTGTGGTTCATTAAAATGTGTTCTCAGCACAGTTAACTTTTGAGCGAAACAATGAAAAACCCTAAAATTTTCAAGCCGATTATGTTCCACCTCAGGTACCATCAGGCTAATGCAAACCTCTCCAATCGGCAATGGTTTACTCCTGGCAACATACAGCTTCATATTACTCATCGGGGGCTTGCCCCCTCGTCGGTAATTGCTCTGATTGACACGATTTCGAGTAACTTGCAGTGAAAACCATTGATTGACACATGTCAAATCCCAGTCGTAAGGGCGCAAAGCGCGGTACTAGCCAATCCCTTACCACTTTCTTGAATGCAGCTTAGCTGATTATTATTGCCCTCAAAGTATGACTCATCAGCTATGCCTTAATAAGGTAAAATAGGCGTAGATAATCAAGAAAACGCAGGCTAACGACGTGGCGGGAAAATCGCATATGTTGTAAACAAATGTCATGAATAGTATCACATGACATCTCAAAGCTGCGCCTATTGGTTTAGAGGCTAGACATAATGAGGTCATGCATAATGAGCTATCGTATATTACTCACTCACTCGTGGGTGCTCATTCATAGCTTCATCGGCGAGCCACTCGAAATGCACAAATCTTGCACAATACGGAATAACTCGTCGGCGTATGAGCACATTTTCTGTATCAATGTAATGTAGTAGCCCTGCGTACGATGCTGTGTGTTCCGCTACAGCTAAATAGCGGGGCTATTAGCTGTAGCGGAACACACAGCATCGTACGCAGGGCTATGTAATGTAGTAGAGGTTGATAATTACAACAGCATTCAGAGGTAAACTTGTGGTAGCCCGTATTTGTTGAAAAAAATCCCAACAACTAAAATTTCTGTCGATCTCACAACTGGTCTTCGATCCGCGGGCAGTGTTGCAAGTGTTCGATCAAAGGGTCATACTGCTGCCCGTCACTGCCCTACAGGCAATTTACCTTCCAATATCTGTAATCAGTCGATATCTCTGTACCTGAGCCCATTGCACTCTGTAAAAGCAAACAAAATAATAGTCCCAGCCGTCGTTTTCCCAGCGAGTGTCAACGATCATCTGTGGTATGTCCATGCAACGATGATCGTATCCGGTATTCACACACTCAGTGACACTGCCCGTCAGGAAATTATATGGATGACAGTTTTGAGACAGGATTCAGTAATTGTGAGTAAAAACAGACGCATATTTTGTAGCTTTCTATAAATGTGGTACTACTCTTTGGGGGCTGGTACACATCAGCAGGGGCTAAACAGCAGCTCTTTGGTGTTTTAGACATCGAATCTTGTCAGGACGGCAGTCGACGCGTAGTTGGACCGGTCGGGATGTTCATGTGATCGCTACATTTATTAGACCTTTCAATGTAGGTTCGTTCCAACAAAGCCATTTTTGTACGGTTTGTACCTATCTTTATTTCTACTCTAGAAACATCATTAGCTTTAAATTTGATCCGTAACTTTAAGAACCATGTGAGTTTCTTGTTCTAATGTTTTGATGTTGTAGCATCGACAGCGGTCAACTCTCGTCGAAGTGTCAACCATTTATGCGGAGGGTGGGCAATTGAACTGTCATAGAACACGTGCATACTGAGGTTGTCAACGTCTTCAAATCATCAACAAAATAATTATTTTAAGTGAATAAATTACAAACGATATCAAATTATTGTAAAATATCTTCATATGATAACAAATATTAATTGTTATTTATACCTTAGCGATTGAACCCACCCATTAAAGAAAATGGTTTCTAACATAATGTCTTACATGCCAATCACCCTACAATACCCAATCAAATCGCTGGTACCGGCCACACCTCAAACGCCGGGTTATCGTGCAGACTGATAGCCTATTACTTGGGTGTTTGAAGTTGCGAATGATTAATTCAGAATCGGTCATTAAGGGAAAACACCTATCGTGACCGAGTGACTCTTTATGTTCTCTATACAACGACAACGTGATTGGAAATACGTGTCGAGCTTGATGCAAACTGCGGATCCTGGAGCGGACCAATCACTGTAGAGTTAAATGGACCAATCAGGTTACATCACGTATCACTTTAGGACCAATCAGAGTAAAGCAAATCTTTGTAGCAATTTTCTCATGTTGTTTTGGCTACAATTTTCCCGCGCGACGCGCACTGTAGTTTCAGAGAATTCGGTCTCAACTGGGGGATTTCAGGATACCATGTTCTGTTTGTCGTTTTTCTACGCAGTAAAAGCTCAAGGGTTTTATATGCTTTACTTCTACTGCTGGTGTCCGAGATTCGTGACTGCTATCAAAGAACCTGCCCGAACACTCCCCACATTGTTTTTGGTGCCGAGACCAGGATGGCAGACCTTGCCAAGCTAAAGGCAACGAGACGTAGACACCCGCTCAGATGACACGTCTTCTGAATATACTGAATAAGTCAGAAAACCAGATTGCCGCCTACGAATCCGAAGAAGACAAAAAGACACGTTTCGACGATTTGCTAAATACACGGGACTATACTAAATGTGAAATATGCTACTCTGCTTGAGATTGATGCCAAGATCGTTGAGAATACCGGCGAAGCTGTTCTCGATGCTGTGATGCCATGAGTCGGACACTTACGTTCAGCAAGCCTATGCCGAACAGCTATGTTTGCCGATACATCGAACTACACCAATACTTTCTACGCTACCGATCGCGAGTGCCGACACCGTTTCTCAAGCTTCCACGGGATCCTCCACGTCTACTTCTACAACAAGTTCAGATCCAAAGACGATGGCACTGCCCAAGCTACAACTTCCTACATTTTCCGGAGACATTCTCGCGTGGGTAAGCTTTTACGATGCTTTCCGTTCCGCTGTTCATGACATGTGCTTACAACAAGACATTCAAAAGTTTCACCGATGAAACCGCCCATACGATCGAAGGACTTTCTCTGACTGGTGCTAATTTAGCTGCAATAATTGTAGCCCTTGGTTGGTGGGGATTGGGCTTCTGTCGTGCGGCTCGCGCCTTGCCCCAGGGGCAAGGCGCGAGCCGCACGACAGAAGCCCAATCCCCACCAACCAAGGGCTACAATTATTGCAGCTAGTGCTAATTAGTCCCTGACTGGTGCTAATTATTCTCACGCCCTACAACTATTACGAGATAGATAAAGACAAGAACATAGGATCATAGATGCTTACATGCGGGTTTTGTGGCAGATTCAAAAGCCGAAAGGAGATTTATCCAGTCTGCGTCGATTTTACGACACGCTGGAAAGCTATATCCGGGTACTTTATAAATAACTCATATGGCGAATTACTCGTGTCGATAATCATGGATAAATTTATTATCCGTTAATACAAGAAAACAAATTGCCAGAGACCGCAGAGACGTACCATGGACTTTACCTGAAGCTCTGCTCAAAGAAATAAACGCAATCTAAGCTGTTTTAACCGTCGATACCGACACTACGGTACGCGGGTGAAAGTATATCTTGACCGGCGCTCACCGCTACCTTTCACGGGAACTCCAAATCTACACGTCCGTTCGAACTCCAAATCTACACGTCCGTTCAAACCCAGACCGTGTGCATATTGCAAAGGTATACAGTCTGGAGAATGTACTGTTGTTGTCGATCCCAAGAAACGAATGGAAATTGTAAAGCGTGAGAAATTTGTGCTTCAACTGCCTGTTCAAACATCAATGGCGTGAGCGAATGTTTGTCGAAATTCTCCTGCAGATATTGCCAAAGAAAACATCAACACCTTTAGTGATATATATTATAATAATACTGTTATGTACATTACAGGCTGTCTGATACTGCTGTCACCTGTTCCTTTACAGCTGTCGCGGTTGCCCTAAGAGTATGTATATATCATTATATGTATCTATCTATGTATCAATGTGTAAATGCCAGATTTTGTTCAACTTGGACCGTACTTTGATTATTTTAACGGGTCAATGTCACACAAAGACAGACAAATCTCCTTCAGTTTGGCATCTTTGATGAAACACATGTTCTGTGGTATGATACATTGTCCGTTCTTCACTCTGTTCCTGATAAAGTTGACAAATGCAGTCATATTGCCATATAATGTGGCTGGGCCCATGAAAACCTCTGCAAAACTGCAGCCCGCGGCCCACATGTCTTTGGCTACAGATGGTGGCGGCTTGTTGCATGCAGAGCACTTCCGGGGCCATGTATAAAACGGTACCTCCCCCAGGATATTTCGGAGCTCGTTGAGTTGTGCTAACACTAAAATCGCTGAGTTTCACAGTAGTTGGCGGCAAACTGATCTGCAAAAATATCAAAACCACAAAAAGTATTGGAAAGTATTTCGTATACCATACAGATCGTGTTAAACTTGTGCTGAAAGCAAATTATCGATGTCACAGTGATTGCGAGACTTTGTCTTTTGTGTGTGCTGGTGAGATAAATAGTCTCCGAAAGTAATGTAATAGAAGCGCATGGTCTATGTGTAAACGCAAGATTTTGTTCAACTTGTAACATACTTTGATTCTTTTAACGGCATAATAATCATCAAATTTTCAGTTGCATAACAGCAAAACTCCATTTAAATACTATTTTTGTTTCAGAGAAGTTATGTACATACCGGAACATTGGCTGGTTTGACGTCGTTGTGAACGATTCCAATATCGTGGAGATAAGCAAGTCCTTTGCACATGTCAATCATTATATTTATTTTCTGTTTTATAGTTACCTGTAGAAAAAAGGGGAGGTCAATTATAATCTAAATATTGTAGGTTGATTTACTTTTTAAGTGTTTTTCATTGTTTATCTAAAACGTTGATCATTTCACTCTCTCTAAACCTTGCACCGACAACAATGTGTTAACCCTATTGCTTTTTACGTTATGAGCTTGATAATGATAAAATGTTGAGAAATTTCAACAGTGAAAGCAGATGAAAATCGTATAATATTCTTTAATTAGTATGGAATCTTTCTGCATTACAGTCAGTGTGAGGAACGCTACAAAAAAAACGCCAGAAAGACAATCCTACCTGAAGACTTTCAGATTCTTTAAGCTCTTCAAGATCCTTCATAACCTTTTCCCTTTCCTTTGGCAGTGCAAGACCAGTCGCTGCAGACTTAACTTGGACTGTCTGTATTTATCACACATAAAAGTATATAAATAAAAAATATGGATCTGTACTGCATATATTAATCAAATTACTAAATTCTCTCTCTCTCTCGCTATATATATATATATATATATATATATATATATATATATATATATATATATAATGACAAAAACATGTATATATAAATGAACTATACGTATATTAAATGTATAGTGTTCAGTTGTAGTCAAGTATTAATGATGAACTCTCAGTTGTGACTGAGTTTCACGCTGTTACACGATCATCAGACAGCTGCATGGTGTTGCTTTTATCAGCGCATATGTTAATTCGCAGATTGATGGATAGTATGCAGTGTTCTATTGTGTTATATATATATATATATATATATATAGATAAGGTTTATGAGAGACACAAACCGTTCATTACGTACTGCCATCCTTACAGCTTAAATATCTACTTCGCCGTCCTCATGAACGTCACTGCCACTTGTTGAAGGAGTTGGCTGTTGTAAAACAAAGTATATTTCAAGTGTTAGTCATTCATGACGGCACTGTGCGTTAGTATTGTCGGCTGAAATCTGCGGCTCTGAGCTAAGTCTCCCTTGAACAAACGAAGGGACTCTACCCGAAGAAAAACCCTTGACTGCAAAGTTGATAGACGGCTTGCCTATTGGTGTATTGACATTATTCTGAAAGTACTTCAAATGTTTAAATGCGAAATCGTTTAAGGAAATTTCTTTTATTTTGACTTCTTGCCGTGTGCATGTGATAATTATATTATTCCCTCATATTTTTACAGCTCCAAAATAGTCTTGAAGTAAAAGCAGTGTCACCACATATCTTCAACTCGAAGTGACACTGAACTCTGAAATATTAGGTAGTAGGCCTAATACATAATTATTACATTAAAATGCGAACTTTGTCCTCTCGCTATATAATGCGAGATTTATACTGTGGTCGTTCACGTCACGACAGCCGGTGTTTATGTGTGACATAGTATTATTGACATCTTTGCAAATTCAATGCAACTTTACAAAACAAACATTTTTGCGGTCTTGTCAGTGTAATTTTTAATCTTGCTGTCGTATGTTCCTCGTATGTAGTTTCTTCATTTTTAATTTTGACTTTTAATAGATGTGTATTTTATATTTCATTTTTTACTTGTTTGAAAGTGGCTGCTAGCTGGCGCTGTTGACGAGAATAAAAATGAAATAAAAAATGTCGCGTCTAACGGAACTTTTTTGCGTCGATTTCCGATGTGCTGATCATTGTAAGCAAAAAACATGGCTTCTGCCATCGAAATGTATGTAAAGCGTTGAAATTTCATAAAAAACAATTTCAAGTCATTATTTTTTAGAGTTCATCCACTCGAAATTCTTTTTGTTCTTGTGTTTTGTAGTTTTGTTGCCTGGGCGAGCGATTGTGTTCGTCTGAGTGCGCAGACACCAATAGCTGAAGGACAGTGCGTTAAGCTGATTGTCTGCTATTCAGCTCCTGATAGTCCATAGCATTCATATTTCTGCCGGAAGCTAGGACACACACTATTAATCGCAAAGTTCAACGAACCTAGAGGCTGATTTGACCATCAGAAAATATTGATCTCGCTTTGAAGGATAAAGTTTACAAGATTATTTTTAAGGCCGTTTTATATCCTTCCTATTAAAGTCAGATCTTATACACATGAAACTTACGGTACTGGTGATATGTGTTTCTAAATTTTCAGAGCAGTTCATTTATCGAATTGAAACATTCTTCAATATTTGAAGCTGCGTGCTACTATAGCAACTGTGAATCAACCTACCGCAACACTGCTTTGGTCTCCAGACATAAGTCCAACTTTACGGGATTTTCAGGGCCCTCCTTCTTTTGGCTTTTAGAGACCACACTCTCCACCGGCACGGTACTTTCTCTCCTCTTTCTATGCTCCATCAGTTTATCTCTCTGAAGTGTATATACGAAGCAAAAGATGATGAATGACATTGAAAGAAATTTTTACCAAATCATATTGACTTTGAAATATTATTCAGCCCCCTTCTGTGGTATGAAAGGCCAATAATATCATCGGTGTTTGATTAGGAATTAAAGGTACAATATCTCACTTTGCAAAATTTTTTGTACATAAAATAAATTTGTCATTATAATTTTGTCAATAAAGAACAATTATTAGTCCATTTCATTTCTATTCAACCCCTCTCAATGTGTTGTTGACCGAAAGCCGTTCAGAATACGATGAAGGCTTTCATGTGTTTCTCACTAGTCACACGCAGTGATGATGACCCACAGCCCAAAGCTACAAAGATATTAGAACCAGGGAAACCACAACAACAAACGGGTCATACCTTTCTGGCAGATGTGTCTCGAAGTTTCTTTAGATCTTTCTCCACGTTTTGGCGTTCTTTGCACTGAAATTTTGCTTGAGGCTTTACAGTATGATTATTATCTGTAAAGTGAGGAAGCCATTCGGTTAATTTAACATCTCTAAGTTTCGAAATGGCTTGACTTAGACTTATCAAAGACGATGGTTTGTATACCAGACACCTACAGGAACTCACTGTTACTTAAATAATTCTTCTAAGGAAATATTTACGTGCCATTGTACAATTGAGACTTCGGTGAATATTCCATCATCTGTGACTATATGCAAGTGTTTTCAAGCACTGATCAACTTCATAAAATTGAAATCATTGTTACACGGTGTCTGCCTGATATAAATGAAATATAAAACAATAAAACTGGAAAGATGTTACCTCTATTAGGATCGCTAGCAGCCTTCTTCAAGCTGGTGTCGCCTTTATCAGCAGCGCAGTCAGCGTGTCCTTCGGAGCTGTTGTCATTAAATGAACTTCGGATGACTTGTATAGCTCTCAGTATAATCGATGTCAAGCTCAACGATATATCATACCAGCTTCAACACCGTCTGCCTTCCTGCTGCCGTCGCTGACAGATTCTTTTTCTGCATTCTGTGACGTCACGGCAATTTCTTCTACACTTTGGAGGCTGGAATTGGTAATCTGGTTTGAGTAGATTAAAATAACAAGAAAAACTCTTTAATTTTAATGAGATATTCTGTATTATCTTTGGAAATCTTTTTATCTCTTCATTATATTTTCTTCGTTAATATAATCACTTGAGGAAAAAAGCATAACGGCCTCATTCCGTTTTAATCATCAAAACATCCTTTCGATTACACTTGGTGACCTAATTTATTTGCAATTTATTCCTCTAAGGGTCGTCGGTAATAAAAGATGACGCACAAGAAACGTAATTCCTTCGTTTTACTAGAAACCCCCTCCCCCTTCAGAACGAAAGTTCTTATGCGAAATATATTTCGTATTATGATGCCGTTTCTGACAAACCCACACGCACCTCTCCGATCGGCACGCCAACGAAAAAATACCAGAAGTGCACATTAATTGATAAACCTCCACTTTACGCGTTTAATTTTTTTAAGACACTGAACAGTTTCATGTATTTCGCACGTAGGGAAATGTTTCACGTTCATGTTTCAAGTTTTTATTTCACATTTACGTCCTTTCGTTGTCTTTTTTGTCTCCGTATTTTGTGGTCATTCTGTTTTCGATGAACGCCAAGGTAGTATTGCGTTCTCGCTGCAAAGTCGCACTTCGTTCTGTCAGACATCCGAAAACCACAAGTAAATACTTGTGTGGGATCTGAGTCAGTTGTCTTTCCCCTTTTTCTTGATTCTTTCTTTCTTTCTGCTTTTCTTTCTGCTCGATGAATTAGTAATTCGTGCCTCTCCTGATCTGACTTTGAATTGAATACGTATACCACGGCTGCATACAGTTTTCTCTTCGCACAGTCTCCGTTGTTCAACGCTTGGACAGAGTCTGTAGGCCCTATACCCGGTGTATCTGAAGGTCTTTCCGTCGCCATTTCATGACCATGAGTAGTGATGGTCTCCAGCAACGACGAATAGTGTCCGCTGTGAACTTTGCTCCACTGTGGCAAAAGTGTTCCCAACTTTCGAAGTTTAGCTACAGCGTTGACTGCGTGAACTGGGTGCGTTACAGTGATCGCATCGTCCGTCGTCACATTTCATAAATTGTAATTGGTATGGCCGGCGAACTGTGTGCTTCAGTATGAATAGATATTCATCTAGCAGTGCATGGAGAACGGGATCTGATTTCATAGCATTAATGCCAAGTTTAGCTAGCATTTGTACTTGCTCGTACGAAGAGGAGTCAACACCAGTACACTCAATATCGTAGCTGTGAATGTCGAATCTATCCCATTTCTTTCCGTTCCAATACGCATTCAACTGGTCAAAAACGGCGGCTTCTAAGTTCTTTAACACGTAGTTGCGCGGAGTTCAGCTCACTCTGTTGACATGGGGGCTTATCTTCATTTGTATAGAGTTACAGGGAGTGTCACACCGGACAAAAACTTGAAAAGTGGGGCCCACGCATGTTCCACCGTATTTAATTTCACTGTGGCCAGCGGCGTACGACGTCAGAATGAAAATATCAAGGTCCAAATCGCGCCACACACGACCAAAGAACATCAAGTTCACAATAGACTTTAAAGGTATACTGTCACCTGTTCCAATTTTGCCACAGTTACCATGGAGAGAGAAAATCTAACCAATCACAGATTTTAAGCGGGTGGCCGCTTTTTAAAGACAGCGCCCTCACATGGGCATTTTGAATGCCAAGGAACGCCCCTTTGACTGTATATGGGCATATTTAGATTACAGTTGAAGCGTAGAATTTCGTTGCTCAGTTAACGACCGTCAATTCACCATATCTCGGGTAGACGAAGTGAAGTCGACCCAGTTTATCACGTTTATATTTGTACTGGGATTTACTGGTGAGGCGTACTGGTGAAATAGACCGACAGCGCCGACTTCGCTTGCCTTCATTTCGTGGAATACTCAAACTTCGAGAACGTAGTAGTTTGCGTTGCTTGGTTACGTCAGGTTTGCGGGACAAAAGTCTCAAATAACCAGACGGTATGATTTTGCTGTCTTGGTACGGGAAATCGTGGTCCGGGTAGTTATGACTATCGTCCATCATGAAGAAAGAACGAAGCTGAGGGTAACGAGAAACAGCCAATGTTCCGACGTTTCCTTTATTTTTGTCGTCACACGACATCGTGATAACTCAATCACACTCTCGTACATTTGTGCAAATCCATGGCATAGTTTACAGTTACACACGAGAAGTGAAAATCTGCATTTTCTTTCACTACACAGTTGTTAGCTTTAGCGGGTACTTTTGCTTGAATAAGTCCCTTGTAGCGGCCTGCAAATCGCTAGTTCTTTCTGGACTCAACCATGAGACGGTGAACAGTGTCCCTACTTAATCCCTGTTCCTTCAATCCAGGTATTAGGCCTACATCGAGTAGATGATTTATCTGAGAAAGGGAAACCCAAGAACTCGTAGATATGATATTACGTCGCCTTTCTTGAGCTGAAAACGAGTGAAGTTTTAGAAAGTTTAAAGTTGATATCCACTAGTGATACGCGTGCCTGTGAATTGTGCCTGTGTTGCGTTCTCGCATTCAACTTGCGCATGCGTGGTTTCATCACAATCCGATGTTCAGCCTTACTTTCCACATCAACATCTATTAATACTTCATAGAACAGTTCCGGCTCGACTACCATTTCGTGTATATTGACAACGACTTTGGTGTGTCCACGAGAAACTATAATCACAGGTAGCCACTGGCAAATCAACTGGCTGGCGATAGATATGACCGAATATGACTTTGGGTCGTGATTTAGCACGTCCGTGAAAATACCTGTTAGGCTATTAACGTTGGTTAGCTGTGGGTCCACAGCTGTGGTGTTTTCGGACGGGATTTCCACCACAGGTGTGGTGGCGGGGTTAAAAATCGGAAAAGTAAAAACCAGCCCTAAAAGGTGGAAATCCCGTCCGAAAACACCACAGCTGTGGACCCACAGCTAAACGTTGGTATGACTGATAGCTTCGGCACATGCAAGCAGATCGATCGGTGTCAGGTCTCCTTGAAACGCATTTGCCGAACGATACATACTATCACACAGATTGTCAATCGCTTTGTCCCATGTGTATGAAAGACTATTTAAACCTTTGATGTAAAACGTAGCACGATTCACGTTTTGTCGACACAGTGATTTCATTTGAGACACGTGAATTTGAAGCCGCGGCCGCAACAAGCTATCGATGGTCGTTTCCACATCGGCTATTTCCGTACACGCCTTGTACAAAACTATAGATTACTGCACTGCACATTGCAGTATACCATATTTAATACCATTCTTGACTTCAAGTTGCGATACTTGCGAAAGTGATTTCGCCAAATTATCAAGTTTGGTGTTGAGTGCCGTGCGCTCATTCGAAATCAGACTCTGTTTACGCTGGAAAACCGACATTTCATCATACTCGCGTTAAACGAGAATATGGTACGATTTTGCCGCCTGTACCATTGCCTGAACAAATGACGAGACTGATAAAACATCCTCAGTCAGGAGCTGCTCTGAACGTATGTTTAGGTCAAACAAAAACTCGTCAACAAATCGGCTTTCAAACTCTTGCAAAATGACACTTTGTTCGGTGGCTTGCTTGTTTTTATTTGACTGAAGTCTGGGAGAGACCTAGTACTAGGTTTTGCTGTCTCTGATGTGGTTCATTGGTTACCTACCGCTATGATCAGCTGATGGAGCATAGGTCGTCTCCAACTTTTGCTGTTTCAATTTTACAAACCCATACGATTTCTTCGCAGATGCCTGATCTTCTGCCTCTCTTTTCTTTGTGACATCATCCAGATATTTTTCTTGTAAGGACGGGTCATTTTTGTATGTCATTTCCCACGCATCCTGGGCTTCCATCAAAACTACTGCCTTTGTTCTCCCTTGACCATGGCATGGTTGTACAGTGTGCATCAACAAATCGTTCATAGTCACCTGGATGTTTCGAGTACTTGGAATTTGAGTTCAAAACAGGGTAGTTTGTCCACGCAGTTGTACAATTTTTTTCTTTGAAGCTATTCCACTATTCCACGAAGCGTGGTTTCGCTGTCACACATGCATGTGACACACGCTCAAAATGTCGGCTGACTGCACAGCGTACCACGTGTCACTGCACAGCTCTATACAGAAAAGTGTATCAATTTCAACTCAAAAATGAAATTGCAACAGTGATCCTTTTGTAATTCATGTTTGAACTCTTTTTTACTCCACAATTCTGCAGTAAATTCAGCGCCGCACTTTTTCCACAAGCGCAAGTGGTCATGGTTTAGGAAACAAAAGACAAAATTCCTTATGCGATTTTGACGCACACAAAACAAAATGAGCTTTTACCCCTCCCCCACGAAAGAATTACATTTGTCGTGCTTCAGCTTTTATTATCGACGGTCCCTAAATCATTTGCATTTATATGTAAGTATTTAGAATGGAACCTTTCTGCATTGCAGTCAGTGTGAGGAACCATACAAAAAAGGCAAGAAAGACAATCCTACCTGAAGACCTTCAGTTCCTTTATCTGTTCCAGATCCTTCATAACCTTTTCCCTTTCCTTTGATTGTGCGAGACCAGTCACTGCAGACTTAACTTGGATATCTGTATGAATCACACATAAAAGTATAGAAATAAAAAACATGGAAGGATTTAGAATCAGATACTGAATATATTAATCAAATTAATAAATTATCAAGAGAAGTATTAGTTGATTTCGTTTCTTTTGCTAGTTAAAGCCATAAATTATTTATGGGCAAGTTCGTCTTTAAATTTTTCTGTACTAAACAACCCTAATTTTTACATACAATGATATATATATATATATATATATATATATATATATATATATATATATATATATATATATATATATATATATATATATATATATATATATATATATCATCATTAAGCGTGAGAATATCGGTCATCAGTAGTGTAGGGATACTTTTGGAGCAGGACACAGACTCGGTTGTCAAAACGATGAAATACTGTCAGTGCCTTTATTCACCATTAGTCGGAGAGTAGTGATTGGAGCTCGAGTGTTTCTGTTTTTCAAAATTTGGTACAACTGGTAACATTAGAAAACTGTTCTGATTTAGATATCTCCTCATAATATCTCTTTAAATCGAAGTCAAAGTGTATGACATCATACCACCTTCAATCTTGGCATCAGCAATGTCGACTGGAGGATTTTTGGTACTTTGTTCCACACTATCAACGATATTATCAATAATCTGTAAGATAGACTCGGAACATCATATCCACGAAATATTCTTCGCAAATCTTTGGCATATCTTGATAAATACATTATCTTTTTATCCGCTAATATCAATTCTTTAGAAAAAATGCGCGAAAGGGGTTCATTCTGAAGTAATCGTGGAAAGCTACTCAACTATATACCTTTTTGGTGATGGTACATTGACGGTATACATTGTACTTGGTGTAATTCATTTGTAATATCTCTTGAAACATTTATCTTTATGTTTCGGGCAACAAACTTTCTTTAAAATTCTAGTGAGTACACTAGGAACTACACTAATGCAGGCATTCATACCTGACGAATACAATATTCTTCCAACTTTGCCAGTTCCTTTTCAACATCTTCCCTCTCCTTGAAGGTTACAATGCCAGTTGTTGTTTTTTTATTTGTTCTTTACTTCTACGTCTATATTAATGACATAATATGAAAGTACATTAAAAGATGAAAGGTTCTAGCAGCAGGGTCTACATGTATCTTAAATGAATAAATAGTTTGTCAAGAGAAGACGGCGCTGATTTTGTTAGTTGAAGCAGGGAAAGATTAAAAGTAAAACTTGTCGACAATGACCCCTTTTCGTGAACGACATTTTCTATGAAAGAATCAATTCTGATTTGTATAATAACTACATTGTATATGAACTCCCATGTTAATGGTGGTAGTGTAGTTTAAGAAGGCATTCTGGCAACAGAATAAAGTTAGTCATTCATCTTATGTTTCAACAGCATATACAACTTATGGGAGAGAGTTGATTCGGGTCTTGCGTCGGATTATCAGTTTTACAACTTTGAAAAATGATACAGATCGAAACAACAGACAGGTATTGTCATTAAATGAACTCCGAATGACTTGCATAATAGCTCTCAATATAACTGATGTCAAGGCTAACAATATCATACCAGGGTTAACACCTCCGTCGCTGAAAGATTTTGTGCCTTCGTACTGTGACGTCACAGCAATGGCTCCTACACTTTCGCCACTGGAATTGGTAATCTGGTGGAGAAGATGAATGTTAAGAGAAACTCTTTATAGCATTTGTAATGAATTATTTGTCATTGTCTTTTGAAATCTTTTCATCTTTTCATACAATTTTCTTTGTTAATATACTAGCTTGAGGCAAAAAGCAAAAGCACCTCGTTCCATTCCAATCACCAACAACAACTAGATTGGATAATACCGGGTGAGCCGACTTATTAGTTTACGATTTATTCCTCTAAAATTATATCCATTTATATGCCATTATTTAGAATGGAATATTTCTGCATGGCAGTCATAGCAGTGAAGAACTATACAAAATAAAGGCCAGAAAGACAATCCTACCTGAAGACTTTCAGATTCTTTAAGCTGTTCAAGATCCTTCATAACCTTTTCCCTTTCCGTTGACAGTGCAAGACCAGTCGCTGCAGACTTAACTTGGACGTCTGTATTTATTACACATATTTAAAAGTATATAAATAAAAATGTGGAAGGATCTAGCAGCAGATACTGAAGATATTAATCAAGTTACTAAATTGTCATGAGAAGTACATACGTTGATTTCGTTGCTTTTGCTAGTTAAAGCCATAAATTATTTCAACAAAGCTTGACACTGGGTATTGCAATCATTTCACCGTGTGGACCTGTAAAGAGGAAGATGGGAGAGAAAGGGTTCAGAGAGCTGTACAAGACACTACGGTTAATATTATAAAACAAAAAAGTTGTAGTGTCATAAATTACAGTTACTACCCTCTAAGAGGAACTAAATCAATACGAGTTTAATTCTTTCTTTTCAGTTTATTTTCTGTAACTATGAATTATTTTAGTATTTTAGTTCTCTTGAACCGTATTGTACTAGCTTCATATTCAATACCCTATTATAAAGTTTACTTCATGGTTTTCCCCATTACTTTTTTAATGACAAATTCAAAAATTTTACAAAGGAATATTTCATGATCAGGAGTATTGATACAGTACAATCACTCCTTTACCTAAACATGGATAGGAGTTTTTGCTTGGTTGGAATTATGTCTCCTGAGAAGCCCTCGAGACCTAGCTTTAATGGTTGTAGTTAAATTTGATATGCACAGTGTCTTAGAAGACATCTTGTTTTTGTTGCAAACATAAAAAACAGCATGACAAACAAATGACTTTGATTGACAATCATTTGTTATGTGCAGAGAAAACGAACAAAAGGGTGAACTCAGCAGTTAACGTTTAAACAAAATTTATTACGAAAATAAAACTAATTGCTAAGTCAGGGATAGAGTACAAGCTTTAAAAGTGTACAGACTACTTATCTCAGCTGGGACGGCAAAGCTCCAGTCTCAGAGTTGTAACAGTCAGTTGGATGAATGAACAGTCCTTGCAGGCTTGAAGCTGCACAAAGTCCACAGTATAAATCCAGCGTTGGCAGTGAAGGTCTTGAAAAGTCTTGAGAATGACTACTGCTGGAGTTTAGTAACACACAAGAGACACGATCCCAAAAGTCTGACTGGAAGCTGTGCACGTCCCTTTTATAAAGGCATATAAGAACAATCTAGAACTTTTATTGACATGCTAATTACTGTTCTAAAATTATCTCTCTTACACAACTAATCAACTTCCAGAACATTCCAAACATGACTAATTGAATTCAAGGTTGTGAGGTCATTAAGGGCAGTGACCTTGAGAATGTTCTAGACTAATTGAACTCAGGTCATGATGAGTGTGGGGGAAATGACCTACATAACACACCCCCTCTTCAAAAAAGAAAATTTTTCAAAGAAAAATTCTTTTTTTGCAAATGTAATCTTGAAAAAGATTTAAGTACTCAAAATTTGTTTTACTCTAAAGTAAATTTCTTGAAAGTGAACAACAATAAACTCTAAATACGAGAGAGACAGTCTGCAATTAAATTGTCTCTGCCTTTGATATGTCTAATGTCAAGATTAAACTCCTGTAACATTAAACTCCATCTTAGCAATCTCTGATTTTTGCCTTTAAATTTCTGCAGAAAAACAAGAGGGTTGTGATCAATATAAACCACTATTGGCTGATTTGAAGAAGTAACATAAACTTCAAAATGCTGTAAAGCTAATATCAAAGATAAACACTCTTTTTCAATTGTAGAGTAGTTTCTCTGGGATTTGTTAAATTTGCGTGAAAAATAGCAAACAGGATGATCTATACCATGACTATCCTCTTGCAATAAAACAGCACCAGCAGCCGTATCACTAGCATCTACAGCTAATTTGAATGGCAAAGTGAAATCTGGTGCAGACAACACTGGGGCACTTTGCAGTATGGCTTAAGTGTATGAAATGCCTGTTGGCATTGCTCTGACCAAACAAACTTTACTTTCTTTTAAGTAAGTTAGTCAAAGGCTCAGTAATTGTGGAGAAATTTGGACAGAATTTTCTGTAGTAACCAGCCATACCGAGAAAGCGCATCAGTTGTCGTTTGCAGTTTGGTATGGGAAAACTTGAAATGGCACTGATTTTGGCATCAACAGGTTTTACCTCACCCTGTCCTACAGTATGTCCGAGGTAAGTTACCCTTGCCCAACCAAACTCAGATTTGGTAAGGTTGACAGTCAACATTGCTTTGCTCAGTCTCTCAAAGAACTTCCGCATGAGCTTGATGTGTTCCTCCCAGGTGTCACTATACAGGACGACGTCGTCAACGTAGGCTGCACACCCGTCTAGCCCGGATATGACGTCGTTGATCATCCGTTGGAACGTTGCCGGAGAGTTCTTCATTCCGAATGGCATCACCTTGTACTGGAACAATCCGTCTGGTGTAACAAAGGCGGATATTTCACGAGCACGATCCGTCAGAGGGACTTGCCAAAATCCCTTCAGTAGGTCAAATTTCGTCACATACTTGGCTTTTCCCACTCGGTCGATGCAGTCATCAATCCTCGGGATTGGGAAAGTGTCTGTCTTTGTTAAAGTGTTGACCTTCCTAAAGTCCGTGCACATACGATAACTGTGGTCTGATTTGGGAACAAGTATGCACGGCGAACTCCAGTTACTTTTACTGGGTTCAATAAAGTCATTGTCCAGCAGGTATTTGACTTCTTCCTGGAGATATTTCGCTTTTGTTGGATTCAGTCTGTATGGATGTTGTTTTACAGGCTTACTGTCCCCAACATCAACGTCGTGATAGATGACGTTTGTCCTCGTTGTCTTCGTTGGAACATCTTGAAACAGGTGTTTATATTCATGGAGCAGTTCTTTCACCTGTTGTTGTTGTTCTGGCTGGAGGTGTGCCAACTTTGTAGACTCCAGCTTCTCCAGGATTTCTGAGTTCTGAAGCTTGACCGAGCCCAGCTTTGAGTTTAGAGTATTTTCACTCAAGTCAGTTTCAGTATCACTATCTTCATAATGGTTTGAACTGACTGCACTGACAGGCTGAGTTATATTAGGATTATCCCTATCCAAATATGGCTTAAGCATATTTATGTGACATAGCTGTTTTTGTTTTCGCCTGTCAGGTGTTATTATGATGTAATTTAAATCACTCAATTTCTATCAATTAGATATGGCCCAAAGTAACGAGCATGGAGTGGTTTGCCAGGAATTGGAAGTAGAACAAGAACTTTTTGACCTGGTTCAAACTTCCGTTTTGAGGTGCTTTTATCATATTTGGTTTTCATTGACTGCTGAGATGACTCAAGATTTTCTCTGGCTAATTCACATGCTTTAGAGAGTTTTGTACGAAAATCTGACACATATTGCAAAATATTCAGACAATCATCATCGTCTGATAGGAATTTCTCTTTAACGAGCTTAAGTGGGCCACGGACTGTATGTCCAAATACAAGCTCAAATGGGCTAAAACCAAGAGACTCTTGAATTGACTCTCTAACAGCAAAGAGCAGAAAATGAATTCCTTCATCCCACTGCTTCTCTGTGTCAAAACAGTAGGTCCTAATCATGTTTTTCAAAGTTTGATGAAATCGCTCAAGAGCACCCTGACTTTCTGGATGATAGGCGGATGACCTATACTGTTTAATGCCTAGCTGATCCATTACTTGTTGAAAAATACCAGACATAAAGTTGGAGCCTTGATCGGACTGGACACATTTAGGGAGGCCAAATAAAGTGAAAAATTTGACTAAAGCTCTCACTATAGTCTTTGTCTTTATATTTCTCAGTGGTATGGCTTCTGGGAACCGAGTTGATGTACACATTATTGTCAGCATGTACTCATTTCCTGATCTTGTTTTTGGTAGGGGCCCAACACAGTCTATTAGTATCCTACTAAATGGTTCTTGAAGTGCAGGAATTGGCTGTAAAGGGGCCTTTGGAATGGTCTGATTTGGCTTTCCTACCATTTGACATGTGTGACAAGTTTTACAGAAATGTGCTACATCCTGCCTGAGATCAGGCCAATAAAAGTGACTGAGAATTTTATGATAAGTTTTCCTTACTCCCAAATGACCAGTCCAGGGCGTTTCATGGGCCAGGCGCAATATTTCAGCACGGTAGGGCTTTGGAACCACAATTTGATGTTTTATAGCCCAGTCGTCATCAACCAAGACATCTGGAGGTCTCCATTTACGCATGAGAATACCAGATTTTGTATAATAGGAAACAGAGCTATCTGAAGTTTTATCTTCATCATCTACCCTGTCAAACAAACACAAAATATCTGGGTCTTTGTGTTGTTCTGCAATGAGATTTGATCTAGAAAATGTCTGACTTTGGTCAGCAGAAGTTTTACTGGAAGTTTCAAATCCACGAGGGATAACGGAATGATCCGTGTCAAACACCTGACTGAGAAAGGTGTCATTAAGTCAACATCTGTGACATTATTTTTGAGAGTATTTTGATTCTCAGAAGTTTTCTTTGACATGGCTCGAGTAATAGCACATGAAGGAAATAAATCGGGTATCTCTTGTTCAATTGGCTCTGGATCCTGATCTAAAGTAGGATTATCAGTCACAAGTGGATTAGTAATGACCTTGTCCCCAGCAAGGTCGTTTCCAAGAAGAAGGTGAATCCCTTCAAAAGGCAAAAAAGGCCTAATACCTAAAGTCACAGGTCCAGAAACAAAGTCCGAAGACAAATAGACATTATGGAGAGGAACAGGAATGTAGTCATTACAATCTACCCCCTTAATAAGAACTTTAGAACCTGAAAATGACTTTTCAGAAAACGGCAGGGTATCTGCCAACAAAAGAGACTGGGACGCCCCGGTATCTCTTAAAATTTTGACAGGGGTAGCGGAAGAGAAATCACTAGAAAGTGATATAAAACCATCATGAATGAATGGTTCGAAAATACCCATAATGCTATCTTGAGAAGAATTGACCTTGACCTCATTAATTGGGATAAGAGGGGTTTAACCTCAGAAAATGTGTTGCACACATTATTAGACTCTAATTGAGTTGATGAAGAAATAAAGCCGGTTGGCTTAGATCCACTTTGACCACTTTGACCTTCACGTTTTCTTTTCAACTTGAAACACTCTGACATTAAATGGCCGTCTTTCTTGCAATAATTACAAGAAAGTGTACCGAACTGTTTGTCAGAAGGAGATTGAGACTTGGGATCTGATGATGTGGGAGTGTTACTTGAATTCTGTGAACTGTTGTCATTTGATTTTCTACTCTCCTTTGAAAAATTCTTGGATGAAAAGGAGGAGTTAAATTTACCTGCATTGTTTCTGTAGGAAAAGGACTGGATGGTTTGCTGAGAAATGAAGATTTGTGGGTCAATGAATAATCATCGGCCAAACGTGCAGCAACCTCTAATGTATCTGCCTTTTGTTCATTGATAAACGTCTTGATGTCACTCCGGATGCACCTTTTAAATTCCTCAATCAAAACAAGTTGTCGTAATTTGTCATAATTCTGACTGACCTTTTCCGAAGAACACCAACGATCAAACAGTTGTCTTTTGTTCGAGCAAATTCAACGTAAGTTTGATCTTTCACCTTCTCACAATCCCTAAATTTCTGACGGTAAGCTTCAGGCAACCAACTCATAACCCTTGAGAATTAATTCCTTCACAGAATCATAATCTGAAGCCTGCTCTACTGACAACTGAATGTAAATTTCTCTGGCTTTACCCACCAAAGCACTCTGCAAAAGCATAGACCAGGACTCCTTAGGCCAATTCAGACTCTGAGCAATTTTCTCAAAATGGAGAAAATATTTATCAACATCCTTTTCTTGGAAAGGGGGAACTAACCTGAAATGCTTAGTGATGTCAAAATTGTCTGAAGGGAAGAATTTTCCTGACTTTCCAAGCTCTAAACGTCTCATTTCTAACTGCAGTCGGTGTTCAGCTAATTCTCTTTCCTTTTCTTTTTCCTCTCTTTCTTTCTCCCTTTGTCTTTCTTCCATTTGCAATTCTTTTTCTTTCATTTGTAATTGCATTTGTATTTTTTCTTTTTCTAATGCCAATTTTTTAAGCTCCAAATCTGCCTGAATTTCTAATTCTAATTTTTGAGTTCGAAGGAAGACTCAGGCTCATAATCTTTTAAGGCAGACTCTTCAAAATGGCCAGAATTAACTAAATGTTTTGCAATCTTGAATGAATTTCTCGCTTGCGCATAGATCTTTTGACATCTACTTTAAGGAAATTTGCCAGTGCTATGAGGTTGTCTTTTCTGAGGGAATTAAATGTGTCCTGATCAAGGTCATCCATAAATTCGTCTGGTTTAAATTCCGCCATGATTAAATTTCGCTGAGTTCACAGTATACAGTAGTTTTGAAAAGGCTGTCAAAATGTTGTCAAACGGCTCAAAATATTCGTATCCCGGACGAGCCCCCAATTTGTTATGTGCAGAGAAAACGAACAAAAGGTGAACTCAGCAGTTAACGTTTAAACAAAATTTATTACGAAAATAAAACTAATTGCTAAGTCAGGGATAGAGTACAAGCTTTAAAAGTGTACAGACTACTTATCTCAGCTGGGACGGCAAAGCTCCAGTCTCAGAGTTGTAACAGTCAGTTGGATGAATGAACAGTCCTTGCAGGCTTGAAGCTGCACAAAGTCCACAGTATAAATCCAGCGTTGCAGTGAAGGTCTTGAAAAGTCTTGAGAATGACTACTGCTGGAGTTTAGTAACACACAAGAGACACGATCCCAAAAGTCTGACTGGAAGCTGTGCACGTCCCTTTTATAAAGGCATATAAGAACAATCTAGAACTTTTATTGACATGCTAATTACTGTTCTAAAATTATCTCTCTTACACAACTAATCAACTTTCCAGAACATTCCAAACATGACTAATTGAATTCAAGGTTGTGAGGTCATTAAGGGCAGTGACCTTGAGAATGTTCTAGACTGATTGAACTCAGGTCATGATGAGTGTGGGGGAAATGACCTACATAACACATTTTACACTTGAAAACAACACTTCTTTAATTAAAATCCTGACATTGGAGGAAAACAATGAAAACGTGCATCAATTATTGGAACCAAAAATATCTTGTCATTTTTCATGTAATAATAAATATATATCGTTTTATCAACGTTTTATGAAATATTAGTGCATGTTGCTTTCTCATACTGCATTCTCGTAGAAAAAAAGCAGTCAATGGTCAGTTTTTTTTGTCATGCTTTGTATATAAATTGCAAATTTCGTAATGATGATTATACTTTGCAAAACAGTCTGTTAATTTGCAAAAATCCAGATATATTTGATGTATATCTCTGATGTATTAAATTTAGCTCCTAAAAGGTGTCATTGAATTTGAAATATTGGCAAATTTGTTCTCTAGAAGAGAAAATGAGAGTTACCCCTCAGGAAAAGACGTCTTACATGTAAACGGCTTATTCCTAAGGTGTGTATATATATATATATATATAATATATATATATATATATATATATATATATATATATATATATATATATATATATATATATATATATATATATATATAAACCAATTATCATATACATACATTGTTGTATTATTATATTATATTTATATACACACATATATATAGTGTTATATAATGTAGTTATTTTATATGTATGTTTATATGTGAGTGCTACATGCATTTAGCCAACTGTGTTAATACCAACCATGTCAACGAGAGAGAGAGAGAGAGAGAGAGAGAGAGAGAGAGAGAGAGAGAGAGAGAATATAAATTCCATTAAAAGCTGTTTTCAAATGGTGGATTTAAATTTAAATTTTTACGATTACATCACTTTAAATTGACAACACTTTGTGTCGATCGAAGGCAGGGAGCTTACTCAGTCCAAACAGGTATATATGAATTATAGGCTACCGTTGTTGTAAAGTATTGATGAATATGGAAGTAGCCGCCGAATGATAGACATTTCTTTCCTAATATCTGGCAAAATAAATTGATAACATCGTGTGGCATTGAGTCCATACTAGCACAACCATCATAGCTTTTCACTAATTGGCGAAGGACGGATAAAGTACGAAATGGGATTTAAACATTATGACTGAAACTGTAGACAGAGCTTCTCATCAACTGACTTACAATCGAATATACATTCATTTGAATGTCATAAATTATAATATACCAAACCGCTGAAGGAATTGTTGAAACATGTCAATCGTCGTGTGACACTGTATTAAAGGTCAGTACCCCGGCCCTCTTTTTAATTTGATCACATGCCTTGGGAGTCTCTATGATTTATAGTTTCTACGAACCCAGTATTAAAAGAAAATCAACAAGAATGTCATGCGCAGTGCATGTCTTCCAGTAACACGTATCTTTCACTTTGGTTGTAATCAACTTCAGTGTGTTAACAATCGGACTTTTCTGCGTACATATGTGCTGTGAACCAGTCTAAAGAGACCCTACTTGAAACAATAAATACATTTTCAAAGGTGTTGTGTATAGAAATCGTTTAGTAAAGTACAATCACTGTAATGGCGAACAATGTACCTATTGTCTGGACGTTACTCAAGTATTTGTGGTTGACAGATCAAGTTGGTTAAACCATAGACCCTTTCTCGAAGGTCTATGGTTAAACAAACACCATGCTTCTAAAGAATACAATATTTCAGTGGAATTACATTTTACTTCTATTTTGAGAAAGTGACTAATTTTTCGAAAATGGACGATGTCGTATCAGTGCACTAAATAGTTTATCGTTGTTATTAGTTTAATCCCTTTACGGCAAAGTTTCTAATTTGTCTTTTCGTAGAGAAACTTCGCACTCCAAGTGTTTATTGTCTTGAAACGGTTTCCTAATATTGTTAGGAAGTATTTTCATAAAATGTGAAACAGACGATTGTGTACCTCACAAATAGTCTGCACATTTTATATGCCAAGTATTTTTTCTTATTTCAGTAAGACCCGTAAGAAAAAAATTGTGCTGATACACTGTCAAAAAAAATTCACGAAAGTAAACCTCTGATGGCCAGTACAGTGAACAGTCACTGTCGGCAGACTATCAACGCTAAATGGATACCTATAAACAACAAAAGGACAAATCCGCTGCTACGCATTGGTTTTACTGTGTTTTTCTCTTTAAAAATTCATCATGACCGAGTTACTGTAGGGACAAGTACCCAAGAATATATAAACAATGCCGCGATATAAAGACATTCAAAGGGTTCTAGTTGTACATGATAAGAAGTCAACTCTGTTTCAGAACTTCGCCAGCACAGGTGCGTGCCATATAACACAATTGCGTGTAGGGATGGCAATCAATATACAAGTTAGTATAGTGTGGTGACCTACTTTCACTTTGATTTAACCTGAATCTAGACATAAGCAAAGGTTACCTTAACATTTAATTTCAAATTGAGTCGACGGAAATAGCTAGTATGTTGATGTAAATGCCATGAATAAACCAAAAGTGAAAGTTTCACACAAAAGTGCCCAAAATAGTCCCTTTAAGAAAAAATATAGCGGGAGAGAGACACTCCAGGGGAGAGTTTTGCTTTAATACTCAGAACGTTTCTTTGAGAAGTAGGAAAAATTCGTTACTGACATGGAAGACAAAAATATTGGAAAAATATCATCAAACCTTATAGTTTACTGGCCCTTTAATTTTTTCAATACATGGACTATGGTCTGTTTAAACATTGAAATTAAGATAAAAATACACTGTAGTCACCCCAATCTTTTCAATGGAGTGACACTGTAGTGTCTCTCAATTTTGTCAATAAAGATAGTTCCCATTCACCGAGTTTATAATCATTAAAGGCTTACAGCGATATGTCTGGAGTATGTTCTTTGCTAAATTTTCATTTACGTGTTTAAAACGTTATTAAATTACGAGAATACTCATGAGGTATCTATGTTTTTTTGATATATGGCATCTAGAAAAATCACCAAATACATAACATCAATGTCATAACACATTATAGAAATCCGTGAGCGTGAAAAGCGTAGTAGTATGTAAAAGACAAGGAAAGCTTGTAACAAGGAAAGACTTGACAACATAAAGAAAATAGAACGTTGAGAATTATAACATGTGGTCACGGGCTTTTTAATTATACGCTAACTACGGTTTAGCCATGCCATGGTGGTCAAAGCAGGCGAATTTCATTCCGTCATGGTGTATTTTTATATATTTTTTTATTTGTTTTGCATTTGATTTCGCGTTCCTTTAACTGCTCAAAAGTGCCAGAAAACTGTAACTTTTGATGATTAGTTTTCATGCATTTTCTTGTCATGTCATTTACATTCTCTTGTTCTGCTCGATAAATGAATAAGATAGACAGTATTCAACTTGTCAACTTTGCCTGTACATGGGTGAACTGTATTATAATGATTGTAAATCAGCAATATTCAAATTGTGGTTTCTTTTTTTTCGACTCTTACACGCTACGTTTTGGTATCATGCTCGACAAAGATGTGTCAGTTTGTTCTGAGTCTGTTTTCATGTTCAATACATTATATATCATTTGTTATATATAACTTGTCATTGCATTTGTGAAGATATAGCTTACGGTGTGCAGAACTTAGAACAAATGATAACATGTCATTTACATTGGATGTCAACATAACTTTTTTTAACATGAAGTGTTTGCATTTTCGCCGTTGTGACATTTTGTTAATACCACAAAGTAGTGTCTTGACGGGAACACCTAGCACCCGATTTCACTTTGCAATGTGCGTTTAAACATGTAGAAGAATTAAGAAGAATTTGCATTACGAAAACTATGTGAACGATTTTCAAGTAGTCATATCTTCAAACCTTAACACAGTAACAACAATATTTATATCTCCAAGACAAGAGTATAAGGCATCTGTCAATGTACATTTACATTTCTTTCACTTCTACTTCGCATTTAACTCCAGTATTTCAACAACCGAACTTATAAGGGTACGCAACAATAGAACAAACTCGAGCTCGTACACGACTGATGTACGTACTCAACATATTCGGCGAACAATCAACAATTCACAGCCCCTTGACAGATACCATAGCTATTCTTTGGAAGCCACGCACTTATATTTGAATGGTTGACTAAGTAAGTCGGTTAAACAAAGGTCGTACCTCAGGACGATAGAATAGGTCTGCACAAATATGCCACTTTACTTCTATTTTTAGAAACTGACTAATTTATTGAGAATGATGATGTTATATCAATTCACCCGAATACCTGTAGTCATAATAAAAGGGGCATATTACAGTGATAGTTGCATATACTCCAGGTGACTTGGACAAGAAGGGGAAACGTTTTGTTGCATTTTGCTATCGAAAGAAGTAACTGTATCGAACTACAAATCAGGTAGGTCTTGATTTCGTAGTGACACCATTTCCATTAAAACCTATTTCTTACAGGCTGATATCATTGGCTGTTAATGTTAAGCTCGATATTGTATGTAACGGGAATGTTCACGTTAGAGTCTTTGACTGTAGGATTTAGATGGACTTTGGACAAAGTTCTTTTCGTCAAGTATCATTTATTGGGCGCTCAGATTCCATGATTGTTGACTCAAGCTAACGCTTCAAAGTAAAAGTACAATTACAAGTAAATATCATCACCTCCTACATCAAGGGTTTTTGTAGACAAAATGTAAAACGTCTGAATGGGGAGTCGGCTGATACTGAAATTTACTTACCTGCTTGCTCGTCATCTGTATATTATATTTGGCACAGTGGGTTTCGAATTGATGTCTTTGTCTAGATAATCATCAACACTCAACAAATCAACATAATGACACCGGATTAAATCTGTCGATTAAATATTAACCAGATTTACTTCCCCACAAGAGGCGCCGAAAAGTTTCACGTTTTCACCTCTGATTTCTTACAGAAATGTCCGAGTTAAGTGCTTTTTTGTTTATGCACATAAAACGAAATGCACGACAATCTTGGTATTTGGACCGATCTCTTGGCTCACTTTTGTCGGTAAAACCAGAATGACTGTTTACCCGCAAAACAAGTTAAATTGAATTTGGTAAAAAGGAAAAAAATGAGGATATTTCAATGCAAAATCATGCAATTTGTGGGTATTATAAAGAACAATACTGTACTAAATTTTACATCAGCCAGAGGTACCAGGTAAAACGTGCATATACGCATCTTTTGAAAGTACCGTACTTTTGTAAGCTATCGTAAAGAAAAACTGAGGATATATCAATGCAAAATCATGCAATAAAAATAACTACTTTTACATCAGCCAGAGGTAACAGGTAATACGTGCATATACATATGTTACTTTTGTAAGCCATCGAAGAGAAACGATAAACATTGTGTATTTTTGTGTGTGTGTGTTATTGGTAGTCATGTTTATCTGACTTCATCTTCATGACTGACACCCTTGCAAAAGAAAATCTCCAACAATATTTTTGTCACAAATTTAAGGCACGTCAACACAAACAGGTATTTGGTATTCTGACGATTCTTCATTTGCATACGATATAATGTACATCATGAAATGATGATAAATCGTGTCAGCATTACATCAATTACTTAATATAATTACGAAATATTGACAAAATTATAATCCAAATTTTACCTGTAGAATCATGGCGACCAATCTTAGAAAAACTCTTCCATCGTCTCCAGATGACTGTGGACATTTTCGTCTGTCATGCTGCTACTCACTAAAGATATTGACAAACGATCCCTTAATGCTCGTTATGACAGCATCAGCAAAAAGCTTGAGGATGAAGTTGGATATTTCCGCCATGGCTTGTCAAATATGCTGGGCTTGCTAGAATTCCAAAAGGGAGAAACGGTCAAGGCATGCCAAACGTTCAAAGAAATCTTAGAGAAAGACCCTACGAACTTGAATGCTCTGTCTAATTTGAAAACGGTTTATGAACGCATGAACAGAAAGCGAAAAGCCAAGGATTACAGGGATAAACTTACTGAAGTATTTGGGGATCAAGGAAGATTATTGGGAGAGGAGAGACAAACTGCACTTCTTAGATGTGTTGCAGAACAAGCATATTCCCTAGCTTTTGACTGTTACGATGAGAAAACAGGAATGCCACCAAGATGTGAGGAAGCAATTTCTATGTATGAAACTGCTTCAAGAGAGTCTGAAAATTCTGCAGCACTAGACGGTGAAAGGTTTAAATGGAAGATGTGTATGTTGGTTGGTCGATACAATAAGCTGGCAAAACGGGGGCTATGGTACAAAAGTGTAGGCGAAAAAATAGAAGCCACCAACGAAGTGATCACTCTACTACAGATGCTGAAAAATATCCTAGGTAACTGTACTGATGGGTTTTATCAATTCCAATGCTGGTGTTACATTGGTATGTTGTTGATTAAAGGGAGACATTTGATGGATGCGGGATCAGATCCTGAAAATCATGAAAAACTACGGGAACTGGATCTTGTCAAGTATTATGAGCGACCAACTCTTTGCTTTGAAGTTGCTGATAGATGTTATGATGGCGGTTGGAAGGAACTGGTCAAGTTTGCCAAATTACTGATCAAAGATAAGCAATATGAGAATGCATTACAGGTGATTGAGAAATCACTTTCAAAGAACCCTGCTAACTCTAACTGGCACGCTTATGAACAGAGGGCAAACATCCACATTAAAATGTATGATGAACAGCCACAACGCTTAGCGAAGCAAGGTGGAGTACCTGACAAGACATTGCTGAGGAAAGCAGAAGTAGATTTGGAAGTATGTTTAGAGATAATGGCTTACAGCCCAACAATTTGTTAGAGATGGTCAGAGTACAAACCCGTTTGTGTCAAAATCAAAGCGACCATGGTTTGATTATGAAGTGGAAGATATGGATGCCTTAGAGAAGGCATTCGAAATTCTGGCAAAATTGAGAATACTGGAGATATGGAAGAAATATGTTTATGCACAGTATATGATGCTACATGGTGACTGTTTAATGTACGCCAAGGAATATTCCGATGCAGCTGCCAAGTATGAAGAAGCTGTAAAGCATTCGCACAGATTCTACTCCGGCAATTTTGCAGCTTTGCTACGTGCCCTGTTTCATCGCCTTCGGCAGCATGGACCAATCAATATTCAAGGTACAGATGACGCGGCAGCCATCGTGAACAAAATTATGGATTACAACGCCTCGTACGATAAACATTATGTACACAAAGTAATCAACGATTTATCGCGAATGTTTCACGAAGAATTCCGCGAAGTGGACAAGTATGCATCAAGAAACTCTGGTATGAACCTTCACCGAATTATCGACAGGTCGAGTCTTAAATAGAACAATATAGCGTTGTGTAACACAATGTGATAATGAACAGAAAACAATGGCTTGTTTCGATTTGTTCACTAAAACGTAAAGCCATGCAAACAACACCAAATGCAATTAGTGATACTTATTCCACTGCAGCTGTATTGGCAATTTCAAGTTATTGACTTAATATATGATGTTTGAATCGTTGCAGAAATTCAGTGTTGTGAACAGACATATGTAAATATTTGGGAATTTAGTGACAGAGATAACCCTTTGTAAGTATAACTGCTATTATTTTAAAAGTTGTTACCCGTCAATTGTTAAGAAGGATTTTTACAATAAGCTTATAATTGGAGACAAAAGCCCAACTAAACTAATCCACATTATTACTTTAAATAAATCCGTATTGTTACTTTAACACTTGAGGTTTATTCTAGTCTTTAACTATACTGAGTTCATCCAAGTGGCCATAAAATGTCTCCAAATTGCTAAAATCTTTTATATATGTTTTATATGTATGTAGAATGTAATGTCTAAGTATCAATGACGATGAAGAAAATGTTTACCCGCATTTCTAAAACTGCATTGTTTCATTGTAGGCGAATTTTGTGAACAAATGCAAATTTGCACTTAGTAAAATGTTAATTGTCTTTAAAATTACAGACTTATTTTGAACTTTTGTATTTGTTTCAATAACATGTGTTTTCCGAAAAGTTTGAGTTAAAATAGTAGAATAGAATTGTTCTGACAAAGTTTAAAGAGCTCAAATGTGCCGTTTTATTAATAAAAGCAATAAAATGCTGATAGCTATCATCTATGATCTGCGGATATAATGGATGACATCAAAGACAGTAGATATATATTTGAAGTGTGTCATTTCGGGGAAAAAAACGAAAATCGACGAAGTTAAAATTAGAATCTTACGGTCCTTGAATACTTCCATTTTTAATATTATGCAATTTTGATGTTCTGCTATATTTGGACGTTTTTATATAGTTCGCTAACATTTAAACGGAGTTCTGTTCACTTCGCCTTTACGTTTTGAACATGTTGTATTTCTTAGGGAAGACTATGCTTGTCAGGAGAGATTCATTCTATTATCATTCAGGAATTTGAACTGAATATGGTGATGAATATTACGAATATGGATGATGTTAAATATATATATTTGAAGTTGACAAAGTTTGGATTTCAGGTGATCGGATTCAGCATTGCTATCATTCATTCAGCTGTATGACCCATTTGCATCGAGTTATTTTTGTTTGTGCCTATTCACTTGATTTCTAATAAAATTGTATACCAGTTTTTCATGCAGAGTTATTTTTTCAATCAGCTATTGCAGCTGACCCTACTACGTTAGTGCGGATTATTTCCCGGGAAATCACCAAGTGCAAGGAAGAGCCAAACATTAATCAAAACGTATGCTGATTTTCTTAATACGTTCAACTATACATAAGCCCTTGGTATCTTTATCATACGTGAAACTTTGCGTCAGAACGCGGAATTACATGAACAGTGTAACTCTCATGTTTTCTTACTCATTTGCGAGCTATGACAACTTTACTTGCAGCGTAACAGCTGACAAATGTTAAACATCGTACACGGCTCTGACAAGGTATATTTATGATTTTCCTGCGGGTGCCAACATTTGCATTTGTCAGCAACAATAAATTTTGTTTAACCGTTCAAAAATTCGACCTATCCACATATAAACAGCAGGTCCAGCTTATGGTGTGTATATTTAACAACTCCTTATATAGATACAGTAGCGCATGCAATTCATATGAAGACATTCGAGCTAGACACAGCCTATTAGCTAAAGAGTTAGTGAGGCAAGGATAGATTAGTGAAATCGTTTAAGAAGTGCTATGGTAGATACGGAGATGTTGTATCAAAATATGACCTGTCTGTTTCTCGAATGATGTGTGACAGCATACCAAATTTTGACTCACAAAAGTAATTTGGTGAATTCACCAAATAACAATGGATTTGTCGCTTTGGATCAATCTTGACGGGTGCAGCTAGCTGGCAGGGTACGCTTACCCATTCCGACACCTGTTCCACCACCACTATCTGTCATTTTCGATATATTCCTTGGACCTGGTAAATTTCATAGTTAACTTGAATGATAATGATTATTGGACCTGATTAGATGTCTACTTCAACAGCGATTTATCAATACTGCTAATTTTATCACAAATATATCAGGGGTCATCCTTGTAAGTTTTATCAGTCCAAAGGTTGACCAGCATTTTCACAACACCGATACAAAGTCCATGCATGTAATCCACAGCAATGCCTCTGATGATGTCAAATTTTGGGAATGTCAATGCCCAACCCTTATATGGCTTCCTTCATTTCAGCTGCTGTTTTGGCAAAGTCAATTGTTTGTTCATGAGTTCTGGGTTCTCCTTGCCCTGACATCTCTCCTATCAAAAGGGTATGCATGTGTGTGGCCTCTTTCACTGGTTTTTACTGTTGCTCCTGGAGAGGTGCAGAATGGACATCCATAAAATCCATTAAACTGACAAAATTCTGTGAAGATACATCTTGCAGGTGCATCAAATACGCCACTCAACATAATACCTCTCACTGTTAGCCGTTTGACACCACCTACCGGTATATCGATGACAACTCCTACAAATGATGGAAAGAAAAAGTTATAAATGTAACCTCCACAAATGTAATAATCTCCATAAATGTAATATCAACCATAATTGTAATAAAGTGCACCCATAAATGTAATATCACCCATAAATGTAACAAAAATCAACCATAAATGTAATAAAAACACCAACCACAATTGTAGTAAATGGTAACCATAAATGTAATAAAAAATCACCCATAAATGTAATACTTGTCAACCATAAATGTAATAAATCTATTTTGTCGTTGCAATTGAGGAATTAGCCCTTAAATATTCATCTTTGTAATAAGGAAAGCAACTCCACACATTATTCATATCCTAATTTTTTTGCGATTAGTGTGTTTTGTACATTTGAAAGTGTATTTTACGTTTCCCTATTTTGGTACAAAACTGATTGGCCATGGCGAGACACAGCTGTAATCTGAACGTCAGTGCAGTCTCTACTCCAAAGTGGAGGAGACTGTATAACACTACGATCCTTTAACGCCTTTTTATCGAAATTTGCCGTACTTTCTAAATCAGTCGCCTCAAATTCATCTTATGTGGATAAATTGTGTGGAATAATCGATAGATTTTCTGTATTCCTATGTTGTCCCAGTTGATGTTTGTTCCTTCACTGCGGATGTTAGGATGTTGGGATGATGGATACATGTTCTTGTCAACATGTTTTGTGTCGTAAGTTTCTGTCATAAGGTTGCATATTTCTCTGACATTTGTTCCGAGTCATCTGCCATAAACTTTGTGTGGTATCACTGGTTGACGAGTTATTTTGACGCTTCCTTATTATGTAATTATCAGCGTCTGGAACTGCTGTTCCACTTCCATTATCTAACGCTTTGGTCGGTACCTCGCCATTTTCTGATAGTATTCTCAAAGTATTCTATTCTGTCTTTCACAAAGAAAACCTAGTTTCAGGAAATTTATGCAAGAACATTAAACTAGTCTTATTAAAGTTATTATTTACTTTGGGCATTGATAAACAAATGATCACATATGCAAGTTCAAGTTTATTACATTTATGGTTGAGTTTTATTACATTTATGGTTAATTTGTTCATTACATTTGTGGTTGCAGGTTGTTACATTAATGGTTGACAGTTTTATTACATTTGTGGTTGATTTTATTACAATTGTGGTTGATATTACATTTGTGGAGATTATTACATTTGTGGAGGCTACTAATGTGACAGTTATATGAGAAACTTTAACTTTCTCAATAACATCATGCAGAATTTGCTTTGTATATGTCGATATACAACCAACTTTGAAAACTTCAGGTTTTTTACTAGATCAAGAAACTTCATGAAAATATAGTCGTCCTTTCATTTAATAGCATACATACGGGCGATGCGCTGACCATTAACGTTTATTTATGGGCAAGGGCGAGAGGAAAGCCAAAAATTAACAGCCTACTTGCCGAGCCCGTTAATTTGGCTTTCCTCGATCCCGCGCCCATAAATAAATGTTAATGGTCAGCGCGGAGTCTGTTATTTCAATTATATTATCAACGAACCCGAAAAACCGTCAAAATCTATAAAAAAAAATCCCGTGCGAACGACAACGGCGCTGTGCTGCAAAAATTTTGCAAATCCGGAGATTTTGCGAAAAAAAGCGTCTAAACTTGGCCCACAAATGCTCCATTTTATTTTGTGGTTGATTATGATCTTTGTACAAATCACAATTTTCGTTTTAGCCGTAAAGTTACTATGTTTACGATGTAATTCATATTTACGGGCATAAAAACAAACCATTACTGTGTATTTGTGGGCATTCAAGTGGTTCAGCTCGACCAATTAAAACGCAATGGACAGGGCATGATAATATAATTCATATTTACATATTACAGCAGATCTATAATATTTCCACAGTTTTGGGTACACATTACATATAGCAGCGCATATAACGACTGTGTTATCGACCTTGCTAACAGAGTAATTGGCATCTCGTTTTTCAAAATCCTAAATGTTTTTAATCTTCTCATTGCTTCTCTGCAAATATTCTTGAGTTGGCAATTTCTTTCTTTTTTATAACATCTCGTTTAGTCATTTGTTCATCTCCACGTTTCCCGGGAGGAATGTGAAGATGACAATGTCTAACTAAAAGGTCGTCGGCGATAGTAAACCCCTCGTCAGCCATTTTCTCGTCGTTGTTTTCTAGTAAGTCATAGAACCCACACTGTCGAGTTAAGTGAACGTCTGATGTCCTCCCACCCACGACTCAGAAATGAAATTAAACATCCACAGGGCATTATAGAAACTAAAAATTTAATAGTTTGGATCCTTTGGTGTTTCAATAAATACTTCGGTGCAATCTATAATGTGACGAACATTCTTGTATTTTGAGTTTCTGAACTTTTTTGGCAGATGTTGTATTGCAATTTTTTTCGGCGGATTGCATATTCAACATTTCAGTTCCAAGGCCAAAAACCGCAACAACGTGTTTATGATGTTACTTACAGTGCTAGAGCTCACACTAAAACGATCTGCGAGATCTGCATTTGTACTCCTTAGTCTAAGTTTCATCAGAGCCATATAAGAAATTCATAGTCGACGTTTCGGACCAGACTTCTTCGGTGACTGCGTAAACCTACGTACTTTGGTTGAGATTTTACTTTGCCCTCTCCAGTAAGACAATTTAAAAGACCTCTCCTTTATAACATTGTCGAACAAAGTGTCAAAAGTCCTGCGATTTGGCAGTCCTGTGATTTTTTTTTATCTTTTTATCATCAATAAGATTTACATGACTGAAGGGTTGTTCAGTCTTGTTTCTGAGCTTTGTTTTCAAATTTGTATTTCTCGTTTCAAGATTCCGGTTCAAGCAATTTTCTTCATATCAAATAAATTCATGAAAATATTGGACTTTTTTTTAAAAAAGCAGACACGTGTAGAGGTATGTATCATACTGTATCAGGTTGTTAAAAAGAGGATACATTAGATTGACAAATGTGTTCATGGCGTCGAACGCAAACCACTACGTCTTCAGAACTATAAGTGTCGTATTTGAGCTTATTGCTGTAGAAGTATACAGAAATAAAAAAGCAAAAACTATTGTCTGTTCGGAATAATTCAGCAACCAAGACAGTGTCGTTTTAGCAAGCCATGTTGTTACGTGCAGAGAAAACGAACAAAAGGGTGAACTCAGCAGTTAACGTTTAAACAAAATTTATTACGAAAAAAAAACTAATTGCTAAGTCAGGGATAGAGTACAAGCTTTAAAAGTGTACAGACTACTTATCTCAGCTGGGACGGCAAAGCTCCAGTCTCAGAGTTGTAACAGTCTGTCGGACGAATGAACAGTCCTTTGGCTTGCAGGCTTGCAGTTGCACAAAGTCCACAGTGTAAATCCAGCGTTGGCAGTGAAGGTCTTGAAAAGTCTTGAGAATGACTACTGCTGGAGTTTAGTAACACACAAGAGACACGATCCCAAAAGTCTGACTGGAAGCTGTGCACGTCCCTTTTATACACATGGGTTTACATAAGGGCATATAAGAACAATCTAGAACTTTTATTGACATGCTAATTACTGTTCTAAAATTATCTCTCTTACACAACTAATTAAATTTCCAGAACATTCCAAACATGACTAATTGAATTCAAGGTTGTGAGGTCATTAAGGGCAGTGACCTTGAGAATGTTCTAGACTAATTGAACTCAGGTCATGATGAGTGTGGGGGAAATGACCTACATAACACACCCCCTCTTCAAAAAAAGAAAATTTTTCAAAGAAAAATCTTTCTTTTACAAATGTAATCTACAAATTAATCTTGAAAAGGATTTTAGTACTCAAATTTTTGTTTTACTCTAAAGTAAAATTTCTTGAAAGTGAACAACAATAAAATTTCTTGAAAGTGAACAACAATAAACTCTAAATACGAGAGAGACAGTCTGCAATTAAATTGTCTCTGCCTTTGATATGTCTAATGTCAAGATTAAACTCCTGTAACATTAAACTCCATCTTAGCAATCTCTGATTTTTGCCTTTAAATTTCTGCAGAAAAACAAGAGGGTTGTGATCAATATAAACCACTATTGGCTGATTTGAAGAAGAAGTAACATAAACTTCAAAATGCTGTAAAGCTAATATCAAAGATAAACACTCTTTTCAATTGTAGAGTAGTTTCTCTGGGATTTGTTAAATTTGCAAAATTTGTTAAAAATAGCAAACAGGATGATCGGTCCCATGACTATCCTCTTGAAATTTGATATCGGAAAACTCGAAATGGCACTGAATTTGGCATAAAGTATGCATTGTAAAGTCCAGTTATTTTTATTGAGTTCGATAAAGTCATTGTTCGGCAAATACTTGGCTTCTTCCTGGAGATATTTCGCTTTTGTTGGATTCAGTCTGTATGGATGTTGTTTTACAGGCTTACTGTCCCCAACATCAACGTCGTGATAGATGACGTTTGTCCTCGTTGGAACATCTTGAAACAGGTGTTTATATTCGTGGAGCAGTTCTTTCACCTGTTGTTGTTGTTCTGGCTGGAGGTGTGCCAACTTTGTAGACTCCAGCTTCTCCAGGATTTCTGAGTTCTGAAGCTTGACCGAGCCCAGCTTTGAGTTTAGAGTATTTTCACTCAAGTCAGTTTCAGTATCACTATCTTCATAATGGTTTGAACTGACTGCACTGACAGGCTGAGTTATAGTAGGATTATCCCTATCCAAATATGGCTTAAGCATATTTATGTGACATAGCTGTTTTTGTTTTCGCCTGTCAGGTGTTATTATGATGTAATTTAAATCACTCAATTTCTTATCAATTAGGTATGGCCCAAGTAACGAGCATGGAGTGGTTTGCCAGGAATTGGAAGTAGAACAAGAACTTTTTGACCTTGTTCAAACTTCCGTTTTGAGGTGTTTTTATCGTATTTGGTTTTCATTGACTGCTGAGATGACTCAAGATTTTCTCTGGCTAATTCACATGCTTTAGAGAGTTTTGTACGAAAATCTGACACATATTGCAATATATTCAGACAATCATCATCGTCTGATAGGAATTTCTCTTTAACGAGCTTAAGTGGGCCACGGACTGTATGTCCAAATACAAGCTCAAATGGGCTAAAACCAAGAGACTCCTGAATTGACTCTCTAACAGCAAAGAGCAGAAAATGAATTCTTCATCCCACTGCTTCTCTGTGTCAAAACAGTAGGTCCTAATCATGTTTTTCAAAGTTTGATGAAATCGCTCAAGAGCACCCTGACTTTCTGGATGATAGGCGGATGACCTATACTGTTTAATGCCTAGCTGATCCATTACTTGTTGAAAAATTCCAGACATAAAGTTGGAGCCTTGATCGGACTGGACACATTTAGGGAGGCCAAATAAAGTGAAAAATTTGACTAAAGCTTTCACTATAGTCTTTGTCTTTATATTTCTCAGTGGTATGGCTTCTGGGAACCGAGTTGATGTACACATTATTGTCAGCATGTACTCATTTCCTGATCTTGTTTTTGGTAGGGGCCCAACACACGTCTATTAGTATCCTACTAAATGGTTCTTGAAATGCAGGAATTGGCTGTAAAGGGGCCTTTGGAATGGTCTGATTTGGCTTTCCTACCATTTGACATGTGTGACAAGTTTTACAGAAATGTGCTACATCCTGCCTGAGATTAGGCCAATAAAAGTGACTGAGAATTTTATGATAAGTTTTCCTGACTCCTAAGTGACCAGCCCAGGGGTTTCATGGGCCAGGCGCAATATTTCAGCACGGTAGGGCTTTGGAACCACAATTTGATGTTTTATAGCCCAATCGTCATCAACCAAAACATCTGGAGGTCTCCATTTACGCATGAGAATACCAGACTTTGTATAATAGGAAACAGAGCTATCTGAAGTTTTACCTTCATCATCTACCCTGTCAAACAAAGACAAAATATCTGGGTCTTTGTGTTGTTCTGCAATGAGATTTGATCTAGAAAATGTCTGACTTTGGTCAGCAGAAGTTTTACTGGAAGTTTCAAATCCACGAGGGATAACGGAATGCTCCGTGTCAAACACCTGACTGAGAAAGGTGTCATTTAAGTCAACATCTGTGACATTATTTTGAGAGTATTTTGATTCTCAGAAGTTTTCTTTGACATGGCTCGAGTAATGGCACATGATGGGAAAAGGCCGGGAATGTCTTCCTCTATTGGCTCTGGATTTTGATCTAAACTAGGATTATCAGTCACAAGTGGATTAGTAATGACCTTGTCCCCAGCAAGGTCGTTTCCAAGAAGAAGGTGAATCCCTTCAAAAGGCAAAAAAGGCCTAATACCTAAAGCCACAGGTCCAGAAACAAAGTCCGAAGACAAATAGACATTATGGAGAGGAACAGGAATAAGTCATTGCAATTACAATCTACCCCCTTAATAAGAACTTTAGAACCTGAAAATGACTTTTCAGAAAACGGCAGGGTATCTGCCAACAAAAGAGACTGGGAAGCCCCGGTATCTCTTAAAATTTTGACAGGGGTAGCGGAAGAGAAATCACTAGAAAGTGATATAAAACCATCATGAATAAATGGTTCGAAAATACCCATAATGCTATCTTGAGAAGAATTGACCTTGACCTCATTAATTGGGGATGAGAGGGGTTTAACCTCAGAAAATGTGTTGCACACATTATTAGACTCTAATTGAGTGATGATGAAAGAATAAAAGCCGGTGGGCTTAGATCCACTTTGACCACTTTGACCTTCACGTTTTCTTTTCAATTTGAAACACTCTGACATTAAATGGCCGTCTTTCTTACAATAATTACAAGAAAGTGTACCGAAACTGTTTGTCAGAAGGAGATTGAGACTTGGGATCTGATGATGTGGGAGTGTTACTTGAACTCTGTGAACTGTTGTCATTTGATTTTCTACTGTCCTTTGAAAAATTCTTGGATGAAAAGGAGGAGTTAAATTTACCTGCATTGTTTCTGTATGAAAAGGACTGGGATGGTTTGCTGAGAAATGAAGATTTGTGGGTCAATGAATAATCATCGGCCAAACGTGCAGCAACCTCCAATGTATCTGCCTTTGTTCATTGATAAACGTCTTGATGTCACTCCGGATGCACCTTTTAAATTCCTCAATCAAAACAAGTTGTCGTAATTTGTCATAATTCTGACTGACCTTTTTCAGAAGAGCACCAACGATCAAACAGTTGTTCTTTTGTTCGAGCAAATTCAACATAAGTTTGATCCTTCACCTTCTCACAATCCCTAAATTTCTGACGGTAAGCTTCAGGCACCAACTCATAGCCCTTGAGAATTAATTCCTTCACAGAATCATAATCTGAAGCCTGCTCTACTGACAACTGAATGTAAATTTCTCTGGCTTTACCCACCAAAGCACTCTGCAAAAGCATAGACCAGGACTCCTTAGGCCAATTCAGACTCTGAGCAATTTTCTCAAAATGAAGGAAATATTATCAACATCCTTTTCTTGGAAAGGGGGAACTAACCTGAAATGCTTAGTGATGTCAAACTTGTCTGAAGGGAAGAATTTTCCTGACTGTCCAAGCTCTAAACGTCTCATTTCTAACTGCAGTCGGTGTTCAGCTAATTCTCTTTCCTTTTCTTTTTCCTCTCTTTCTTTCTCCCTTTGTCTTTCTTCCATTTGCAATTCTTTTTCTTTCATTTCCAATTCCCTCTCTTTCTGTCTTTCTTCCATTTCTAATCTTTCCTGCCTTTCTTTTCTTTCTGTCTTTCTTCCATTTGCAATTCTTTTTTCTTAATCTCCAAATTTGTCTGCAATTCTAATTCTAATTTTCTGAGTTCAGAGGAAGACTCAGGCTCATAATCTTTTAAGGCAGACTCCTCAAAATGGCCAGAATAATAACTAAATGTTTTGCAATCTTGAACTGTATTTCTCGCTTGCGCATAGATCTTTTGACATCTACTTTAAGGAAATTTGCCAGTGCTATGAGGTTGTCTTTTCTGAGGGAATTAAATGTGTCCTGATCAAGGTCATCCATAAATTCGTCTGGCTTGAATTCCGCCATGATTGAATTTTGCTGAGTTCACAGTATACAGTAGTTTTGAAAAGGCTGTCAAAATGTTGTCAAACGGCTCAAAATATTCGTCTCCCGGACGAGCCCCCAATTTTGTTACGTGCAGAGAAAACGAACAAAAGGGTGAACTCAGCAGTTAACGTTTAAACAAAATTTATTACGAAAAAAAACTAATTGCTAAGTCAGGGATAGAGTACAAGCTTTAAAAGTGTACAGACTACTTATCTCAGCTGGGACGGCAAAGCTCCAGTCTCAGAGTTGTAACAGTCTGTCGGACGAATGAACAGTCCTTTGGCTTGCAGGCTTGCAGTTGCACAAAGTCCACAGTATAAATCCAGCGTTGGCAGTGAAGGTCTTGAAAAGTCTTGAGAATGACTACTGCTGGAGTTTAGTAACACACAAGAGACACGATCCCAAAAGTCTGACTGGAAGCTGTGCACGTCCCTTTTATACACATGTGCTTACATAAGGGCATATAAGAACAATCTAGAACTTTTATTGACATGCTAATTACTGTTCTAAAATTATCTCTCTTACACAACTAATCAAATTTCCAGAACATTCCAAACATGACTAATTGAATTCAAGGTTGTGAGGTCATTAAGGGCAGTGACCTTGAGAATGTTCTAGACTAATTGAACTCAGGTCATGATGAGTGTGGGGGGAAATGACCTACATAACAATGTTAATTAAAAAACTTGCGGAAGTGTTTTCAGCTCAGTACTCTAATGCATAACATGCTCTTTTATTTCTGTGGTGAAAGTATGTTGAAATAAAAAAAAGAAACAGAACCATAAACAGAATGTAGGCCCCTATTAGCGAGTTTGACACTAGGCATTTTTACATGCATGGTTTTGGGAATAGAAAAAAAAAGTGTATTTTACACCAAGTTAGTCAAAATATGGAGAAGGCACATCAAAAGTTCCAGCTTTTATCAAGAATTAACAGTATTTGCCAAAGTCTGAGCAGTCGGTTACGTTCGGTGTTGCAGGTTCGACCTGGAGATTTCCCATTTTAGGCACGGTATTGTTCTTTGTCACACGGTCTTTTCCTACTGCCGAAACCGTATTTTTTATGATATTTTCATTTTTCCCATTATCTACTCTTTCGTTTATTGCTTCCCTGTGTATGTTCTTCCTTTTCTTTAATCGCTGATGCACCACCATTTTTTGTTTTTCCTTTTTTCCAGCTAAATGCGAGTACAAACTGTTTGCTTGCAATTGGCTGTCCGGATGACGCGTGCGAGTATCGGAAAAAACCCAACTTTTTGTTATATTGCCAATATTATAACATAATTTAAAAAGAAAATAAAAAACAAGAGAGAAACAACATGCAGACAATATTAATGAACGACAAATACACGAATAAATAAATAAATACATAAACAAGCTCATAAGAGAATGGTCGAAAATGTTTATTTATTGGTATTCAATCTTTTGCTCCTGTTACATCATGGAGGAAAACAAGTGGTTACATCAGTTATCTCGTGCCGTCCTCGGGTCAATTGTGGGGCACTTATCAAGATTTGAAATTGACTTCACCAACCATGACTATGCGAACAAGTAAACCTCTCTACAGAGAACGTGTATGCATGTATGTATTATCAAAGTCCCTCCACACTTTGATATTATCAAACTCTCTGGACACAAACTAAAGCAAAATCAAGGTACTACTACTACTCGCTGCTGTTGTACTCGGAAGCAGAAATTGACCGGCTTGGATAGGACGCCACCAAGCGCCCGCACAACCAAACACCGGCCTCGATCCGATCGTACGGATAATACTGCACTGGTTCAATCTGGATTACGAACGGACATTGCGCAGTTGCAGTGTTATTGCAGTGCCCAGTATGTGATAGGAAAGCAACAGGGAAGGCAACACATGTCAGATGTTTGAACTTTCCTAAAGATAACCAGTACAACGCTTCACCGGTAAGATTTTAGCACAGAATGCGTTACCTTGTTTAAAACATGGAGGTAGGAAGAGATGACATATACTACATCTGAATAACAGTCGGTGTGTATCAACCGTGTGCTCCAAACTCCATGAAGTTTTTCAAAATAGTTTGAATATGTGAAGAATATCGATCCCTTTTCTAAATCCATATTTTTTAGTTTTTTACATCAGTCCATATAGGAACACGCTAAGATCGGTAGCTATCTGTCCTAAATCTTGATTTTCAGACTCACCAGCATGCTCGTGCTGCTGGCGTGGTTTACAGTAATATGGTGATGTGTTCGTTCGGCGTCGGGCGTATGATACAGACTTCGATATAATTTACTCATCGGAGAATATCAAAATATCACTCCTTGTTTGTAAAATTGTCTACCAGTTTCCGTTCATTTGCTCATTGTGTTTGTCTTTGTGCTTTCTGTAGCTGATCGTTGAAGCCGCAACGCGCAACGGTTGCATGCAATTGTAGTGCTGTGTACTTTTCCACCACGGGCAGCCATTTTGTTTTGAAAGACTTGATTGACCTCTTGACCGACCTTCAATGGCAGTGCACGTGACCTGACCTGTTTGTTTATGTCGTGAGGATGGAGAGTATATTTCCAACTACAAGTAATCGCTACGGCATTGCAGTGAAGGAAGCGTGGGAGGGAGTGCCGCACTTAGAAGGGCCTGGAAAAAACTTTTATGATGGTAGAAATTGCACAAAGGGATACACAAGCAGGTGCCGTTGTTGCAGCAATGTTCTTCATTTGCTTTCAGCATTTTTTTAAGTTCTTCTTGCCCTTTGCCCAGACTGACACTCAAAAGTTATTAAAATCATAATTAGCAAAATTGAAATGCCTCTTATTTAAAATGTAAGAACAAAATAGCTGTTTTTGTCATATAATTAAAGAACATAATGTGGAAATTTCAGAAAATTTGACCCAGCCAGAGTGGGGTTCAATTCTTTTGAAATTTTGACATTCGGAGGAAAAAGAAGCCAGGAAATTGGGTGATATGCAAACATTTGCATAAATTAACACCCCTTTATTACACAACTTATAACTGGTTGAGTAGATAAAGGTGAACACAACCAATATTTTAATCTTGGGTTAACAAATTAATTAAAATTGAATGAATATTTGCAAAACACTGATTTTTGAGCAAAATTCACTGTGTTGGGTGCAGCGCCCCCTTAATTGATATAGTCTTTGCAGCCAGAGTCCTCCCATAAAGACCTGACTGTATTGTACTGTGTATTTAAAAGGGCACACTTGTTGTTGTTATGATTTCCATACCTGGTAGGCTGACCTTCAAATAATGATAGAGCGTTTGCCCCAGGTCAGGCCAGGGTACAGGTATATATATCATTATCAGGTTGATCTATGAATACAGACAGTGTTTTGCTGCTTATTGCCGGTCAAAAGCCCTTTTCTGATGTGACCAGTATTGATACGTTGTCCATCAATTTTATGAAGATTTCAACTCTGACCTGCTGGCGTTTTCATGTGGAATTGGCATTTTTTGCGGGAATGCTTTTGAACAGTTTCAGACAGAGTCAGAAATCAGGATTTTTAAGCCATTATGTTGGACACGGTCCATGTTCCAGGAATGGTATTGTGTGAATTTGAAGCAAAGCATGTGTCCCTATTACTTTTCGATGCTGCACACATTGTTAGCATTCTGTTACTGCAAAAGTCTCATGCAGAATTTTGCAAACTTGGCTTTACAAAGTCATTGGTGTTTCAACTCGTAGAGCATGTTATAGTCCTTGTTTATTACATTTTGTTTGACACCCAGAACATAAATATTATAACCAAGGTGCCTCTTGTTAACAGATGTCCATTTTCATATACCTGTCAGGGTAGTTAAGCAGTTCTCCATGAATTAATCATTGACATTCACACTGATTTTGTAGGTATGCTGTAATGGTAAAGAAGAAGTGTATGATATAGAAACTGTCAAGACCAGATCTTCAGGATTTTCATCGCTTGGAAGTGAAGGAGGGAAAACAGTGTCTCCAATATCTGAAATTACATTTGCCAGGTGGCATTTCATGGAACATACTCAAACTTTTCAAAGGTAATTCAGTCCAAACAATTTCTCACAAATTTGATTTCATGAATTGATTTGATGTTCTATGTGTTCATAACCACTCATTATTTGTCCAAATATGGACTTGTTGTTTTAGAAATATCAAAATTACCAGTCATTAATTTGCATATAGCCTATCACTGTGGAGATGCAATTTGCACAAAGCCAGTCATTCGGCCAAATTAATTTTAAACTGACAGGGATGTAGATAAGAACTAGTAGTTGGCAAAAACAACTGGTCGCAGCGCCGCACAGCGCTGATAAGCATTTCTCAAAGAGGTACTTTCTCCTGTCATTCTGCCATCGACTTTTGGAATTCCAATACGTGCTTGTGAGCTGAGCGGAGCTACCTCCCCGATTACGAAAGATCAGTGAATGTTGAGGTAATTGTGGTGAAAATATTTTAAAAAAGTTTTTGAAAAGAAATGTAGTTATGGCGCAGTTACATTTAACATTGATTGTAATGTTCCTTCTGTGTTGAAGTACATGCTCCATTGATCCACACAAATCTGCTGAATTGTACTCACAACACAGGTAAGGGTACATGTACATTTTTGTAGATCGCCAATGCTCAAGACTGTGTATTGAATATAATGTAGCAGGTTGCAAAAACCTTTATCTCTCTCATGATCAGACAAAGTCGGTAATTAGGGTAAATTTGTCACTCTATTATTGTGTACAAGGTGCATGTTCCATGTTGATACATATATTGCATTGAATACCGGTATGCATCCAAAGTTGAGTTGGTAGAACCATGTGTCAGGGTCCCTTGTCACAAAAATGAGGACACCGCTTGCGTTGTGTCCTCATTTCTGGGCAAGAGACTTCATACATGGTTAACATACCATTACCACAAACTTTGGTGACTTTCTGAACGAGATGTAGTGGGAATTTCGATGATGTATCGGTGAAGTCTCTTCATCCTCGTGTCAGGGTGAATTGTATTGAAATTGTGACTGCCATTGCAAAGCTTGTGATAATGAAACTTGTGCAGCCATTAAAGAGGTTATGTATACACTTGTTATTTCTCCACCACTGAAGTTTCAGATTCCGGACCATGAGGTGAAGCACAGTCCCTCTACACACTGGTTGGGAAACGCCTATTTTTTTAAACGTGTTAAGTACCAAATTAGAAATTGTATGCACATTATGGTTTGGCATCCGTATTTCGTACCCATTTTCGCCGCTTTTTTCTTTCGAACATTTGTTACCAAGAACCACTGATATTTACTCTAATATGTGAAGCCTGTGTCAACCATTTCAAAAAATGAACAAGCCGTTAGGTTATGGAGAGATCGGTCATTTGGTTTTGTTGTTTTGATTTCTGTAAAACAAAATGGCAGTTATGGTAGCTCGCCTGCATTCCAATGCAGCAAACGGCGTTTTCTCACTTTACCAGTCGCCTGATAATAAACTTTTACGACAGGTATCACATGAAATGTGGTGTTTATTTTGGTGTGAGGGTGGATTGTATTCAAACCAAAATGAAAAGCATTGTAAAAATAGGGACCCAGGCGTTTCCCAACCGATGTGCGGAGGGACTGTGGGTGAAATTATATGGCTAGTCAGTGGCAGTCATTAAAACACTTACAAAAAACTTGAACAGAACAGACATCATGATCTTGAACTTTGAAAGGTCAGAGGTCATGTGCAACTAAAGTTACACCAATGATTTGTTTGTTGCAACCATGTCTTCATGGAAACTAATTTAATTTGTGGTCTGTTGCTTTGTCTGACCGAATTTTGCCTGTATAAACCTGGTTTATGTAAAGTTCTTTCAGTGAACTAATCTGTGACATTTAACAAATTGATTCCATGCTTTGTCACATTTTGAGGAGTATGGTAAAGGCATTAGTTTGCCAGCGATGTAAGGTCAAGGGCCTAGTGACCTACCATTAGATACGTTCATGATGCAAGATATGGCCGGCCACTGGGTCCTTGACCGTGCATCGTTGGTAAACTAACGGTTTTGGACGTTACAAGAGCAATTGTTTTGCAATCTGTGAGCAGTTGAGTTATTTGGGTAGGCATAGATTGGAATCGAGTTGATTTTTGCTGAAAGTACCCAGTAGTTGGAAAAGAAGCTTTTCGTGTGCAGTCCAAATTGGGACCGTGGTCGCCGGTTTGTCTATGGCAGACAGCAGGGCTGTGGTGGGAGGCCATATAACGCCGGGAGCCCACAGCATCATATGCAAGGCTAGGTAAAGGCTATTGTCTGATGCAGAAACTGTTCAAGATTTATCAATAGGATATCTATGGAAGGGAAGTGAAAGTGGAAGAACAGCATGTCGTAGAATTCTGAAAATTTCAATCCTCTTTGTTTTCCCAAGGGGTGTGCAAATCACACTCGCCATGTTTTATTTCATGGAAAGTATATCAATGATACACTCTATCACTCCGCTTTGCAAAGGTCATTCAAGTACATTTGAATAAGAGAGTAGTAAACACACTTGTTTTAGGACACACTGAAAAATTAGATTTATTATCAGTGAAACACACTTTACGAGCGAAAATTATGTAAAATCATGTGACATGTGTTACTATGATGTACATTCCTCATATTCGTGCTCACCGTTAAGATAGATCGTTTCAGTAAATTATGCAAATTAACTCTGAGCAATTTGGTAACATAGTATACATACCAGCTTGCAGCCCTTGATGAAAATAATGTTATCAATGGATCGTTGGCACATATTCACATCAAATTGCAAACAAAATTATCACAGTGAGCATTTGGCAGAAAAACAAGTCGTCTTGACCGGTTAGAACTGGTTTATGCACCAGCATTAAATTTTAATATGAACAACAACAACTCACTGCTTGCAGTGCTGCCGTGGTGGGTGTTCATATCCTCTTACAATTTGAGCTTGTTGATCAACATCACAGCGTTTGTACATTGAAGTTAAGGTGAAGTATTTCTCGATTGTTCTACTAACACTCCAAAACCTATTGTTGAAGTACCATTATTTAAATGATTTATCGTGATGTGAGGAATATTTTCGTATCATGTTCAAGTCTGAAGGACTGCGATGAACATGGCATGAAGTACTTGACAATGTAGGGTTGAACAAGGATGATTTTGGAATTTAGGTTAAAGTAACCTTGACAGAGAGTGGTGGTGAGCGTGAACAGTGAATCACTGGCATATTATTGTTATTGATGCAAACAGGGATTCTGTAACACATGGTCGGAGAGGTCAAAGTTCAAGGATTGTTATTTTCACTTGGCCTGTATGTTCGTTGTTTTTTTCTTTCAATGAAAATACCAAGTAGGTTCATTCATTTGTTGAAATGACTTGACATGACATTAATCAGTAACTTTATAATGATATGACTTAGCTATTTCCCTGTTCACATCTTGTTTTTGCTTTAAAATATTACGGAAATTTGGTGCGTGTCACGTTTTTCTTTCAATGGTTCTACTCCGGAATAAAAAGGACGCGATGCGTTCTACACACTCAGTACGCCCAAATAATCACGTGATGCCGGTACAAACAAGCCCACATGTGTACTAGCGCGCATGGAAATACACGTACGTTTATGCGCGTTTGCGCACATCGCTTTGTTTGTACCGTGGTGGATTCGAATTCCGGGTTTGGCCTATTTTGTCATCATTGGAAAAAAAAATTTGGAGAGTACCGTAAAACTAAATTAGTTGAAAGAGTCAAGGTCTCAAAATCGAAATACATGATATACAAAAAATGGGTTGTCAAACTCCAATTTTACTGTCTTTTCATGTACATATACTATGGGAAAAGTAAACATTCTGTATGATGATTTATACACGTCTGTAGTTTGTACAAATTACAGCTTTAGGCAAGAGAATACATTGAACAGCAGTTAGTCTTTCTAGTTCTATTGTACCTTACCCTCCTTTCTTATCAGACATGATTTCTGGAAATCATCACTGGAAACAAACATCTCTACAAATTTATAACAAAATAACGCATGATAGCTTTAAGTTTAAGCAACTGCAAAGTCATGATTTGCTGCTTGCCCAAGGGATGGTGTTCATGAGGAAAATGATGATAACCCAAGTTGATCATTTGTTATTAGTTTTATTTCACCGAACAAACTCTTTTTGATTTCCAATCTTTGTGTAGTGTAGAGGTAAGTGTTACTGCCGTGAACCGCTCTATCTCACGATTGCCATACTTCAGTTTGATTGTCAATGTGAAAAATGGAGACAGTGTTATTTGTAACATCACTTGTGCACAATTGCACAAAAAAGTTTAGTTCAGCTTGAGTTAAGTCCTCTTGTTTGTTTGGAATCCATCGTTGGTTTGAAGCCATTGCTATACAGTAAATACCCAAACCATGCACCCAACAATTTGGTACGTGTAGAAATCCAGTATGCCAGAACGCGACGGTTAAATGTCACATGAAACAGAGTTATATCACGCTATCAGTGCATTGTGACTTGATTATGTCACCCAAGCCATTATATGTAACTGTTTGTTCTATAATATCACTTAAGTGGATCTTGGAACTGGATAGCACATAAAGTGCGATACACTTCTTCATCGTGGAAATGCAGAGTTACATATGAATGTGCTAATGGAGGGCTCAACACTTCATGTTTAGCTGTCCTTTCTAGCTGTATATTGAATCAGTATGAATAAAAGCTCAGTTCTCTCACAAAATGTAATTGAACCAGACATTTTACATACATTGTCAAAATCTATATTTAGAATTGAAACATCTGGCATACTTTTACACTGGTACAAGATTCTCTTTTAATAGGTGTGTAAACAGCTTGCCAGACCCTCATTGCTTTTTGTTTGTTTAATACGTATTGCCTGAAGTGTAGGTGGAAATATTGAACTGGGAGTGTTTATGTTTTGCCATTGTTTAGTCGCCAAGGTTTGTCTGATTTTGATATATTTATTAAGTGAATCCAACCTTGAAACATTTGAGATACAACAAATATCTGCTGTCTGTAAGAGTGGCCAGCAAGCCACATAGCCCCTTCACATACCTTCACACCCAATGAAAAGACAATGGAAGATGAATGTTCCCAGTACGCGGTTGTGTTTCAGACCATGGAAGCCTATTTTTTTAAATGTCCACATTCAGACTTGCAGATAATCATCACGCATGGATATCTAGTCTTCAAAGTAATCTGAGACAGTTGTATTTGACTGGCAATTCAGAGATGGAAGTATGAAAGACATGTCAATATTTGGTAGACAATTATCTGTAAATTGATGAGATACATTTGATGTGTTATCAGCCACCTGATAAATTATCATCGTTGGTATATTGTTGAAAAAGGACAGGAAAATATGTCATGGTCAGTCTTAGGGACTGTCTCATCTTGTCGCATAAGTTTAAACAGCGAAATTCATTCGTTTACAGGAAAGGGGGCATGGCCACAATTCAGTTAGTGAACTTCACTTTTGCACTTTTATTTTGTGATCAAAAGTCCTCTTTACATCTTTTGCAAAACTAAACAAAATCTGCACTCTCATATCAAAAAACTCGTGTCATGCTGTTTTGTTTACACTCAAACATAATTTACCAACTGTAACATTGTATCCTAAACTTTCCATTCATCAAATTTTAAAATAAAAAGTATCATATTTTTTAAACTCCATTGTATCTGTAGACGTTAATTGCCTTGTTCACATTGGCAACCCAACTGAAATTTGGGCCGACGCAAAATAATCCTCCTTTTGGGAACAGATTTGGTCCGTGTCCGCACTTACCGGTACCTGAATTTGGGCCGACGTAAATTTGCCGTCCTTTGTGACCTCTGACCTGTCAAGGTTCAAGATGGCAGATTTGAATACTGGCGCGCTGTTTCTACTGTTCATGATTTTCCGGCGGTTTTTACGCACAAGAAGGGCAAATATGACTACCACTCGTCATTTTACGTCTCCTCCGTGCTCCAGCTCCAGTTAGTCCCACGAACCGCCATATTCTACGCGCCAATGTGTTACTCAAAATGAACATGTGAGGGCGTCAACTGGGACCAGGGCCGACGTAAGGTGTCCACACAGGCAATTTGCGTCGGACCAAATTTTGCGTTGGCCCTGCGTCGGCCCTGAATCCCCCTTCTCACCGGGACCATACTGTGTCAGTCCAAAGCGGACGCAGCATGTCCACGTTGGTTATTTTACGTCTGCCCCGGCCCTGCACCGGCCCTACACCGACGCAAAGTGGTCAATCTGAACAGGGTAAATATTTTGCACGTTTGAACTTTCGTTTAGGGGAGGGTATTTTGATCACAATGAAGGAATTTTGTCTCTTGAACAATTGCAACAATCTGAGATGGTCCCTCATCTGGTTAGGTAATCATGGGTTCATTCACCTCTTTGCATAACTCAGGTGTCTGTGCCCTTTGCACTTGTTGAAAAACAATATGTAACTGGATCATTGAACAGCTGGTAGTAAACACTCCATCGTCATGAATATCTGCAGGACAGAAAACATTAGCCGTTATTTGTTGGGTTAAACTGAGCACAAGAGTTTCAGTGCTGTCTTGAAGGGCAAAGTTATTGTCAGCTGTGTTGTGTCAGGTGTCTACAAAGTACAGGATCAGAGGATCTAGGAAATGTGTGAGCTTTTTCTACAGTACATGTACTTGGTAAATCCATTCAATTTGTCAAAGCCTGGCCTTCTCATGGTAGTTTAAGTTTAATATTCAATATTATACTTTTACATTAGCTATGATTTATTCACTTGTTATTTACTCTCAAATTTTTACTTAACTTTTCTGATTTACTCTTGCTCGGGTTCATTTTGAAGTTCTTGGAGCAAATAAAATTGTCACCATCTTATTTGGTGAAATTGAAAAACTCTATTTTTACCCCTAAAGTTAACACTGGGGGCTAGCCATTTTGAATTTCCAATATGGGTAAATTTAAGGTACTTTGTTTCTATAGTACCAACATTTGCACAGTGATTTTTAATTTTGAAAGAGAAAAGTTAAATCTTTTTTGTTGAAATATTGAGCAAACATTTCACAAAGTACATTAAAAAGAGTACAATGCTGTTTTTTCTGCAGAGAGTAAATCTTGGATATGACGGAATGTAATATGTTGGTGTTTTCATTTTCATTTCAGCAGCATTACGTGGTTAGACGCATGTGAGAGGGCAAGATGTTTGCCAGTACACCAACAGTCAGGACTCTTGGAGTATTGGCCAGCAGAACCCCAGTTTTCTTACGGTAAGTGTGCACCATGTACAGAATAGTCAAGAATTGATAAGAAAAAAGCTGTTTGAATTCGTGAATGAACAAGAAGGAATCAGAAAAAGTAACAACGAATTTCAAACGTGGCATAATAGATATACCATAGTATGAGAATTTTCTGAGCAAAGACACAGGCTAGTTTCATTTTCAGTTCAAACACACCCTGATGCTTACTGAGTTAAAAACTCTCACACAAAAAATGGTTTAGTACCTACATTTAGGAGATATCAGAAAAAAAACAGCATAACTACTTTCAGTTCAAGTGCATTTCATTCATACATGTACTTACATGTACCTTGAACCAAAGTGTGGGGGAAATAAAAAATCAAAGCATAAAGACAATACACTGAATTGTAGTGAAATTACAGCCACTGTGGTCTAGAATATAGAACCTTTTCTGGAAGGTCTTTGCTTAGAATAATATCGCATGACATGATTCAAAACATAAATTGATTGTTCGCTTAGCAAAACAGGCATGTACCATTTACAAACAAGACTTAACATGTGTGAGTACAGTACCATGACTTAAAAAATAAATCAACGTGATGCACAACTTTTATTTCCTTCTTGGCAAAATGATTTTTCCAACATAACGTAATTGTTCTTTCTTTCTGTGCATCTGATGTTGAAACCTTGAACTTGACAAAGATAAATAACAAATATGCTGAGGACAACAAACTCAACAGCATTAGTTACAGGTTACAGCCAGAATTATTCACACACTCACATACACAGAGTTGGATGGTTTGATCACCGAAGCTAGATATACACAAAGCATGGATATTAGTCAATTGGATCACTTCAACACGAAGATGGATACTTTGCAGCAAGAGTGTATTTCTAATATATATGTACCAGCATATTTTATATTTGTATGTTTTGCAGGGCATTTAGCAAACTGAATGTAACAGTATTCCCTTATCAATATAAACTATTTATTGTACTTAGAATCTAATTTCATTGTCTGTCTTTTGTTACATGTACACAGGAGCACTGGGTTTAGACTCTATCCAAATCCATTAGCAAGCACAACCATACCCATTTACAGGTAGGTTTTCGGTAGTCAGTGATATATGCTACTTGCAACAAAGTGGCAAACGTAAGTGGCATTGTTGTTGTGTCATTTTGATGCAAATAGTCCTTACCATTTTGGATTTTGAGCAGATGTGCTCTTAACCCTTTGCACCCTGACCTCCTGTTGACCTATGACATCATGGGGACATTTTTGTCCGAGCCAGGTTCAAACGGTTAATGTATGTCTACGTATATTTACAGCTATTCTAGGGAGTCAATAAGCAAGGCACACACAACTCCACATACCATGATGCACATTTACTACATGTACATTCAGAATACATCCCATGCATACTGCCTAGCTCAGATAAAAGGAGTGCCTGTGGCAAGCATTTGCTTCATAACTTTCAGTTTTAGTTTCAAAATCAAAATATTATTTGATTTTTTCTTGTCATCACCATCAATATTATTTATAGGTAAACATACAGTGACATCCATCTTTCCTTACCATTATTGTCACAACAAATGAATGAAATATAAATCAGAAAATGTACAAGACTTTTGAAGTTTTCTATCAAATTTCACATTAAAAAGATGTTTTATATACCCTTGAAATTGTATTGGAAATAAAAGCAGTTATTCCAGATTCCCTATAAAAATTTGTTTTCTGATAAAGAAAGGGAAGCGTTTATTTATTGACTAAGGTTGTTGTGTGCTGATTTTAAGTTGTAGAGAAGAGCTGAGCAGTTCCGCAATTTCATCAATACTAATTTATCAGATACACATTTACTCTTCATCAGTGTGTCTTCAAGAACAGCATATAAATGTAATTTATGACATTGCTAAATTTACCCATTGGCATCAGTTCTATCTTGCCGCTGAACAAAGCGCCATGGCCCCTAGAGGGCGCCCTTCCATGTCTTTGTAGAATGCCGTCACCAATCATTTGACTAAAGAGACATGTCTGTATCTGAGTAATACATCATTTTGTTTCTCTTCATTGGTCAAATTTTGTTTACGTTTGCCCCTATGTTAGCATTTGATGGATATTTTCTTATTGAAACAATCATTTTGCTCCTCAATGTTTCAAAGCGAATACAGTATTCATGGTGATCTTCGTAAATGTGATTTAGTGTAACCTGTGGACCACCTTCAATGATACAAATTTCCAGCGCCGTATAGAATTACTATATACAACAAGTGCTGGAATTGTTAATGCATCCACATTATCTTTGGTACATGGGACAATATTGGCAATGGTAGTCAAAAAGTTAATTATATATTACAGAAAAATCCTGGGAGCTGTAAGTAATACCATTTAAATGGGAATCTGAAAATTTTTCTCTTCTAGATGCGCATCTGTGTTGACAACAAACAGAACAGCCTACACACAAAAAATCAGTTCTCACCAATCTGAAGCAGCAGGGTATCAACCATGGCAAACCTACGGCAAACATCATTTCTCCACAACATCCATACCAAAGACAACAAGGTTCGGCTTGTTTGCCAGCGCAGTGGTAGCAGCCATGGGAGGGCTTGGCCTCATGCTCTACTGGCAGCGGAATACACCCACGCAGGAGAAAAAAGGAGTATTGAAGCAGCCGGCATTGCTGTGCATGACATTGCAAATGTCATGGAAACTGAACCAGAGCGGGGAGCTTCTTCAGATGCTCAAAGAGCTCCTGGAACGGCAATTCCTGGCCTGCCATGTTACTCGGAAGATGAAGTATCGGATCACAATGACAAGAATAAAGGCTTATGGTGCACCTACAAAGATGCCGTGTACGATATCACGGAGTTTGTGGATCATCATCCAGGTGGCGATCGCATTCTGATGGCGGCTGGGGGAGCGCTGGAACCATTCTGGGAAGTCTTTGAGATCCACAAAACCAGTCTTGTCTTCGAACAGCTGGAGAAATACCGCATCGGTAACCTGTCCCAGCAGGGACGCAGTAAACCTGAAGTTGATTCAAATGATCCATTCCGCAATGACCCAATCAGACACCCGGCTATCATTCCGAGTGCAAAGAAACCGTTCAATGGAGAACCCCCGTCTGATATCCTCATTGAGAAGTACATAACTCCCAGGGACTTGTTCTACATACGAAATCACCTTCCTGTCCCTGATGTCGATATGAAAGAATTCAGCTTGATTATTGAATCACAGGACGGGCACAAAACCATTGAGCTGTCTTATGATGATCTGAAGAAATTCAAGGAATACACCATCACTGCAACATTGCAGTGTGCTGGCAACCGCAGAAGTGACATGGCAAGGTATAAAAAGGTCAAAGGTCTTAACTGGAAGCAGTCTGCCATCGGCAATGCCAATTTTACCGGGGTGAGACTGAGGGATGTGCTGTTGCATGCTGGTATCAAAGAGAATGACCCAAGTGTGAAGCACATCCAGTTTGAAGGACTTGACACTGATCCGTTCACATCGGAGCAGTATGGTGCCTCGATCCCGGTCAAGAAAGCAATGGATCCAGAGGGTGATGTACTCCTAGCATACAAGATGAATGGAGAAAAGCTATCACGCGACCACGGCTACCCACTGCGTGTCATCGTTCCTGGGTATGTGGGTGCTCGTAACGTGAAGTGGTTGACAAGGATCATCGCATCTGATGAAGAAAGCCAGAGCCACTGGCAGCAAAATGATTACAAAGGATTCTCACCGTCTGTTACCTTGGAAACAGCCGACTACTCACAGGAGACGGCCATCCAGGAATACCCTGTACAGTCAGCGATCTGTGTGCCAGTAGATGGAACCAAAGTCCCAGCCGGAAACAAAGAGATTAATCTGAGGGGATACGCCTGGAGTGGCGGTGGTAGGGGCATCCTACGAGTAGATGTCTCCATCGATGGCGGCCAGACTTGGCATCGCGCCGATCTCCACCAGGAGCCACAGCCGTACAGTCGCAACTGGGCCTGGACTCTTTGGGATATCAACATCCCGATCCCGGAGAACCACAAGGGGCCGCTGGACTTGGTCTGCAAGGCTGTGGACTCTGCCTACAATGTACAGCCCAACAGTTTTGACGGACACTGGAATTTCCGCGGTGTCCTCGCCAACGCCTGGAGCCATGCGAAAGTGATCATCGAGTGAACTGCTCTGAGCAAGGAAAGGTTGACTGTCTTGAAATTAATCCATCGTTATGTACAACAGCTGAATTGCTCATGTGATGGCGTACATCCACGCACATTGATTGAACAACTGAAAATTGAGTTTTTTCTGGTAATATTAGTTTAAGAAATTTGTATCCAGTAAAACATAGTCCTGTGTATAACCTATGATTAATCTCCATACTATGTTTCTTGAAAAACAACAGTCAAGATTACAGAAACATAATCATGAAATTCATGCTATACAAAGTGTATTGACTGTCCTTGATTGACACTCGGGTGGTGTTTTTTATTAGCAAGTCATACATGACTGTACTGGGCCCGGCAATATTTTATGTCAAACATCAAAATTGTCCTTTGAAGATATGCAAGAGAAAAAACTGTGAGATGGTCCCAGCAATATACCGGTAGACCGATCGCAAGATTTACCAGGAGAGAGTTCTACCATGTAGAAAGATATTGGTGTTTAAATTACTAAGGAATGATGAGCATTATTTGTAATTTAATGTTGGAACAAGTGAAATATCAGGGTACATCACGTTTATTGTGCGGTGTTAGAAATTGAGGCTTTCTAATTGTAGCACTGTTGCCCCTTACCAAACCAGCTTGGTACTACTCCATAGTATTCTGTGGCAAAATTTGATTACATGCATACTTGGTAGGTTTAATGAAATTATCTTGGCTGTAATGAAATTGTCTTGACTGTGATGATATCGTCTTGGCTGTGATGAGATCATCTTATCTGTAACAAAATCATCGTGGCTGTCTTGGCCGTTAGGAAAGTAACATCAAGAGCAACATCATCCAGTGATTCAGTTCCGTTCTTGTTTAACCTTTCACCACCATGGTTTGTCCCAAATCCATTGTTTTCTATGGTAAAGTTGGACCTGTACACAGGGAACTGGGGGTGAAAGGGTTAAATCAATCAACACCGTGAAGGTAAAGTCTACAGCACTACGCAAACTTCCTGGTTTGTTTTTGGTTAGGTAAGAGATACAGAAAAAAAAAGTTATGCTGCTTGAACTGTGACTTTACAAATTTGTTCAACTACACGTTAGAACTTCCAACCATGCTAGACCACTACGCACTTTTGAAGTACATGTATCACAAAACAAGGTAATATGTGGGTTAATCGATTTTCTTAGATTTTGCTTTTTGATGAAAGTGAAGAATTATTATGAAAAAAAAAGGAAACATAGGGATTGTGTAAACTTACAGTATGAGATGACAAAACATCTTTTGAAAGTTCACGCAAATTTAAATTTGAAGTTTTAACTGATAGGTGTTTAGTGGAATATATAATTGAAATGAGCAACTGCAGCTGATGCCATGAAATCTTCAAATTCCATTATCCAATTTTTCTGTTGAAAGAGACTTTGAAAGTCTGCTTGTGGAGTTTAAAGTCTTTCACAGAAGATAAGACTGAAAATAGATTGTCTATAGTATCTGAAATAATACAAATAATACATAAAAGAAAAAAAGTACCCGTCGTAACCAATCGGGAGAGAGTTGAAGCGGTAACTCTTATGACACATAGATGAGCTGTGTGTGTCTCTGAAAATGATCATATTGATCCGACAAAAAAATGATGTCAAAAGTGATATAGTTATTTGAAAAAAGCAGTGTTCAGTTTAACACTTTAAAATTGAATCTGACACCTTCTTTTCTGGTATGGTTTTGGCATTGAATTCCAAATAGTAGTAAACAGTAATGATGGTATGAATAAAGTACATCTTTACTCTATTAAGCATTTGTTGGTGTGATTTTTACAGTCTCAAATATTTTACATCAGTCTCACTAAATAATGATGAAGTTCTCAGGATTATTTACCAACTGAATCTTGGTACTGGTATTTTTATGCTGACATCAGAAATGTGACATCCACACACAAATTTGAAGCCTGAAGGTTTCTTGGAGTCTGCATTGGTGTAGTTTTGTGATGAGTCAACTATCATGCAGTTTGAAGCTATGTACAGCAGCTGCTGTAAAGACACAACTATTCATTCAGGGGTAAATTTTATCTTGATATACCCAGTGACAAGACCAGTCTGAGGAAAACCACCCCTTCAGAATGCACAGTCAGTGGTAATAGCCACAATTCTCCTAGATTCTCACATTCTGAGACCACTCACTGAACTGAAGCAAATTTCTTCTGTACACAGAACAGCTTTGTCCGTATCTCAAAATTCTGAAAGAATTGCTTTGATGATTATATCTTTCGTATTTCCCACTTTGAATAATGAGAAGATCAACCTTTTCCAAGGAGGAGACCGCATTTTGTAATTTTGTCAACATATTTTTGACACCCACACAATATTTTCAAGGAAACTGAGGGAATAAGGTACGTCTTATGTTAGGAAAAGAGAGGGTTTTGATTTTTTTTTAAGTTCATGACAAAGGCAATTTGCATGCAGGAGGTATGATGAGATCAACTCAGTTGCTGATAGCAACCTTGAAAATGGAACTTTTTTTAGCACCTTCAAACAGCAACTTTTAACAAGATTAAATACCGTTGAGGGCGCTTCTCTCTTCCCTCTGATACTGCTTCCCCTAGGTCATATGATGTATTTCCCATAGAGCATTACTGAATAACCCATTAATCTTAAAATTCATACCTCAAGAAAGAAATGTATTTATGATCGTTTTGTAATCAGACTTTGTAATTACGTCATTCAAATGCAGGTAAAATGTCTTTCTGATCTCAGCAATATAGTGTTTATGTGTAAAGTGACAATGACATATGTTCACCAGCTGGGCAAAACTGCCACTCTCCCGTCCCTTTATAATTAGACCACGGTAACTAATTCTCTGCAAGGTCAATTAAGTTTTAACCGATTTTCAAGGACAAAGAGATTCCACAATGGTCTAATGGCTCATTTACATATTTTTCCCGTTTATTGTCTTTTTTCACCCATCTGTAATGGTGTAAGGATTTCATATTTTCAACATTTCACTAGAACGAGGTCATTTCTTTGTGATCACTTATAGCCTGAAAACTATTTAACAACCCTTGTGTAACGGAAGATCTGAATTATAAACATGATCTAGCTCATTATCTATTAAAACATTATGCATACACTTTGGTCAACTCCACTATTAACCTTACTTTAACATAGTTTTAATGTAGTTCAAAAAACCACGACTTTGGCCAACCTATCATGATTCATTCTTTGTAATCTATCTAGAAATTCAACACTGTTCTGTCAAGCACTGTCCATCAGTAGAAATCTCGATTCTGCCGTAGAGATGCATCATCAGGGAAATAGAATTCCAATGAGTTGAAACATAGGTGAAACTTCAAAGAGGGTAACGTGTAATGCCCAGAAAAAAATATTTTGTGGTTTTTTTTAATGTTGGCACCTTAGAATCGTATCAACATTGCCCAAAAAAGTTCTACATGTTTATTATTGTGTATGTTTGCCAGGTGCACCCGCACCACACAGGTGCCCTTCATTCTGGGGTTGTTCAGCTACCTGGCCGATCTGACCTCTGGCAGACTCATTGACTTCAGTGTTTGTACCAGAAACACTTGAATCTTTATATTCCTCGATTTGCAATTACTGATCGTGCACTGAATTATAATGAGGTAGTGGTAATTTGACCATTGGGGCTGGACTTATACATCTAAATCACAAAAAGTGGAATGCGGGAAGACCCCAGGCCCACTGGGACGTGTGATCATAGGATATGCGCCATCTAACGGCATACAAGTAGTTTTGCACAGGCTAGGGCCAAATACGTCCCAAGTTATCGGTGACTTGTATAATAATTGGGCATAAATATTACGCCTATTAAATGACAGTCACATCTGTTCACAGATTTTATACTAGTTTTTGGCAAATTAATTTTGGGATGGAATCAGTGACAGTAACTGAACCGTCGAGATTAAGAATCGACTTCGCTAGCTTTTTGCATCACGCAAACATCCTCATCCTTCGCGTAATTATTTTGGCGGACATAGAAAAAAAGTGAGCCAGCAGAGCTCGGAGCTCTCAGAATATTTGCAGTGCAGTGGTTCAACCACGGACTCCGGAGCTCGAGAGTCGGTACTATAGTTGATTGATAGGCCTAACCTCCCCACGTATGCTTGTCCTCCAACAATGGATTCGCCTTTGCGTCATGCGTCCCAGCATACACAAGTACAGAGCAGACTACGTATGCAGACCACAGAGCGCCGGGTATCCACGGCCGACCAAAGTGTAAACAAATCCCCGCTGTATGATTGGCTGTCAAATATAATTATACAAATAACAACACATTGTGCGCGCCGTCACCTGGCTGGTTGAGCCTGCAACTGGTAGCACGATCGAAGGGGATCGAAGTGGACGCCACTTTTAGCCAAAGTGATCAGCGTGGATTGCTGTACGTTTTGGGGTTTTGTTGAAGTGATATCTGCACCATGAGCAGTCTGATGTGAGGTAAGTTGTGAAGCTGAAAGTTTCGTCAAAGTTTTTTCTGAAGGCGACATTCATTCAGTCTGCTCTGTGGTGCAGTGTATCGACCTGAGCTGAGAGACCAGCACAACGCTTTGCACATCACCATAGAGGCCCGGTCGACACTCGAGTCATGTCACTCCATAAAATCAGAATTTGTAACATGCCAATCCATAATCCCTCATAGCCTGTTACACTCTGTTAGGAGGCAAAGTGTGTGTAAGTTTAATTTAGTTCGTTAGCTCGTTGTAACATCAAAATTCAGCTTAAAACTACACGTGAGTTCATAGTATTAGTGTGTGGATCATTCACTTCCGATAGCCATTGCATAAGATGGCTGATGGCGTCTCGGTTACGCCGCACCGTTCTGCCAAAACACGATGCGAACCTCAGTATGTTTACAGATATTTACGCACTCAGTCAGCTCAGTGTTTTTTAGTCCAGCCGACAAACTCTTTTCAGTGACATCACGGTCACATTTTTACGTCGCGACATTATATCGGTTGTGACTTTTGTTGTTCTCAACTCGGGGATACTGTAACTTGTAAGTAGCTGTGCAAATGACATGTGAAGCATGAAGTTCGCACTGATGGACGTGCAAAAATAGGAATTCCCCCAAATCATGTATCTGAACTATCTTGTAACCTACCACTCTACATGGAAATCATTAGAGGATAGAAAAGGGCAGTCTTTGAGATAGCTCCGTGGCACGACACTTGACCAAGATTCCCCGGCCCCGTCCAGCACGGATGCGTCGACATTTGTCAGCACTAATCCCTTGTCACTCCTTAGCCGTGTAATCCGCAAATAATCTGCGTGTACCGTTAAGTACAGGCCATCAATTCTATAGATAAATAGATGATATTAAACTTTTGTACCATAACTTTGTTTGGTCGTACTCTGAAATCATCCTTCTTACTTAGTCACCTTACACATTCCCAAGAAATTAGCTCTATAATTTCTTTGTACATTGTACTTATGTAAAAGAACTTAAATGTTTTTTTTTCTTTCTGAAGATTCTCTGCATTCACATCCTTTTCAAATCCTAGAATTTCTCGCCAGTAGCTGCAAGTTTATGTTTTTTCACTATTGTGGTTTTTAATGTTAAGTACTAGTTTCTTCTTCTGTTCCCCGACACACATTGATAAATTATTGCCGTAGATGAATTATTTAATGAATGAAGCAGCCTGATTCGCTGTGAAATGTTAGTCTTTTTTCATTTTGACAATTTTGGTCTGTAGCTTATCTTGACATTGGTTACTGTTGCTTTTTCAATTGTTGTATAGCTGTAACCAAAATAGCTGTGACTCATTAAAATATTTAGCATTGTACCATATCAAAATGCCATCCATTAATATTGATATGCAGATATTTACTATGATAGATATGAGTTGATCAATTAATTAATTTTTTTCAAAGTGAGTGAAGCGTTAAAACACAAACACTGTTGATTCTTTGAGAGAAAATTGAATTGAAAGCCTTGTAGAAAGTGTACATACATCCACGTACGTACATCATGATTGGCTTGTTGGTTGTGCTTCACTGCCCATCATTGTTAGGGCCTTGTGTACAACAATGAGAGCACAGCGACAGCGTTAGGTTCTTCCTCCACAGGTCATGATCCCAAGAAAAAGGGACTAAGTCTCCTTGAGAAAAACCCTTGTCTAGTGGGCCGACAGTAATCATCACTCAGCCGTGAATATAACTGTGTGTGCGTCAGAGTAACAGCGAAACATGCCTGCAGCAAACCGCACGGCCAGTCGAAACCCGGCAGTGCCAGGCACATCAAAATTAAAGTGAGTATTATTGTTATCGTTTTATTGATTGCGTTTTCATCCGACTGTGCTGCAAAACAAATAGTAAATGAAGTGATCACTTGTAGGCATTGCAATAATTTATAAAATTGTTACAGAGATATGTCCAGAAATAAAGATTTATAGTGTCATGTCAGTTCTTAACCTTTGAGTGCCATAATCAATATTTTTTCCTGCAAAATTTTGATCAAAAACTGTAGCCAATAAAAATTGATGTCAATTTGGTCCAAAATTATCAAAACATCACAGAAAAAATCATGTTGCAATAAATTTGATGGGGGAAAAAATTACAGCACTCAAATAGTATGGTAAGTTTTATTATTTTACTCTGAAATGAAAGAAATATTTTTACAAGTACATTTATCTAGTAGAGGACTTGTTGTTACACGTGAAACCATGAAATGGAAAACCAGAAAAAAAATGGCAAGTCTAAGTATTTTTAAACATTTTGTAGGCAGTTTTTTGTACAACTATCAATAAAATGTGATGACATAGTATAGACAACAGGTGGCAGGGGGAAGTGCTGCCGTTATTAGACACTGTCATGGTTATCTGTATGCTTCAAGTGTGAGATTGTTGATCATTCTTTGAACATACAACACTGATCAGAACTCTACAGAGTTAAGTTTTCTATAAGCCTTCAGTGTATAGAAGTTCTTGTTCTGATGACATGTCTTGTAAAAAGTGTTATTGTACTGTACTGCCTATACAGATTATTTGCACGTACCATGCTTATTGAACGTCTTCATGTAGATACACATACATGTATATGCTAGCAATTGCCGAACAATAATCGTAGCCCCAGTTTTGGTAACTGGCCAAAATATTTGCCAGACATCAGGACTGGTAACTTTCAAAACTTGCCTGTCCTGCCAGAAAGTTGCCTGTCCTGAATTTTTGACAAATCCATTCATTTAACAAACACAAAACCATTATGTACTTCAAACTGTAAACAACTTTATTTTCAACATGAGTATTAACAGTGATCTTACAAACAAAATGTTCTGAATTCCACTGTTTCAAATGAATTCTAATCCGGACTTGAATACAAAATTTCTACAATAACAATGCTGATAACACTCTGATTAATTAATTAGTTAATTCAAACACACTTTGCCCATATCGCTCAAACAGTCAAAAGGTTTCACGATAGCGGATTTAACAACGGGGAAACATTTTCTTTTAATTTGTCTCCATTTTTTGCCACTTTATCGTATAAACCAAGATGCAATCTGTCATCGAATTGGTACTACAATCAACCAAACTGAAAAGATTGCTGAGCAATACAGAAAACATCATCTGGCAAAGAAAATCAAAAACTGAGAGAGCTGCCATATAAGTAAGCAAAGTTGGCGGCATGAATTAAATAAACCAATACTCTCCTCAGACCAAACCGATTTCAAAGGCCGTTTACAGCAAATATTGTTAACGAAACCATGAAACCTGGGAATGGCTAAACACAGAGAAACAAGATTTATTTCTCGAAGCAGCCCTTCACAACATGCTTTTCAAACACCGGAAAGCAGGCACCAATATAGACCCGAAATATATTACAAAGTCCACGAAAAATTGACACAAAACTAAAAGTTCGGATAATCGATTTAAATGCCTAAAACAAACTAATCGTTGACAGATTAGTACAACATTCACTGTTAACATAACGAGCACTACCAACGCTCAAAATATGCCCTAAAACAAAAATCCTTATAAGCGTCATGTTAATTATAATATCAGGTGCAGCCAAAGGAGCTATTCATCGTAAAAGCTATTCCAGGAGCAATAGTTGAGGGCAGGGGAAATTATAATTTTGCTTGGGCAGGGGACATATTTTTAGGTGACAGGGGAGCAAATTTTAGTTTTTTTGTTGGGGAGGGCAGATATTGGTTGGTTGTCCCGAGGACAGGGCTTTGCGAAAAACGAGGAGAGGGGGAGCTACTTAAAACGGGTCAGGGGAAGTTGACCCATGGTGTTTTCAGGGGAAATTTTTTTCACAGGGCAGGGGAAAATCGACAGGCTTTTTCATCACAGGGTAGGGTAGCTCCATGTCTGCAGGGAAAATGGAATGACGAAATTTTGGGGGGATTTTTTGCAGGGCAGGGGAAATCGACAAGTTTTTTCACCCACAGGGCAGCGGCGCTTCAAAAATTGACAGTGGGGAGGGGAAACAGGCAAAAATAAGTGGGGAGAGGGTAAAATGAAGTTTGGGTGCGGGAGGGCAAGTCGAAAAGTTTTCAGTGGGAGGGCAAATTATGAACAGCTAATTAATTACCCTCATGACTTACATGTAAAATTAGTCAGTTTACATTACTCGTCATGCACAATATATCTTGTCATAGTAAAGACCCCTTTAAAAGTGCATTGTTCGTTGGCTGCACCTGTAATATGACACCACACACCGGATCGCTCACTATAGAGTCAGTCAATAGTGGCTAACTCTCTCAATAATGAATCTGGCTTCTCAGCCTCAAGGACGAAGGTGACTTCATCACACAACCAAGCGGATGGGATACAAAACATGAGAGCGACTGATGAAGGAACCCCATTTTTGGTTCCGAAACACCGTTAAGACGAATCACTCAATCAACAAACTGGTTTACCGGGGACCCAAATCACATGACTAGGGTCAAAGCACTATTGATTCAGCGGTGTCTCGCCATGTATTCCACACAAAATAAATGCAGTGATCCTTTTATTCACCATATCGTAATACTAAACAATCTTGGTAGAGCCGATGTGTGGAGTTGCCCTCATTTTCCTTTATATCCTTTATATCTTTATATCTTTCCTTTATATCTTTATATTTATAGCACTGGCTGATATCGCGCAAATCTCGCTAGTGTGAGATTTACTAGTATGAGCAACTTCCTGTTTACCCGTGTTTACATGTCTCGCTTGCATTGCGTTCCGGCGTCACACAGTTGCACAGTTTCAGTAGCATAAGCGCGTCGAAGTCGGACGTATTGGTATACTACATTTCGTTTATTTTACACAACATCTAGAAGCAGCTGATCGATGAGATTACTGGGTATGCCGTATGGGCTACTATCGAGAGCCCGACACACGGACGTGGAAGTACAATTTTCCTCCCGTCCGACTGAAAAGTTACCCGTCTCGGACGGGAGGATGGGCGGTAGTTTCCAACGCTGGTAGCCCTATTCTTTTTTTCAAGACACAGGCTGTGGGAGTTTTAGGGCTAGAGCTTCCACACAGGGATGTCTCTAACTGAGAGGATCTCAGGGGTTGAGGACATGGGTTCTTATGAAAGTTTCACAACAAAGTATCCACATTATTCAAGCCTTAAACTTTTATATATCCCACTCATAACATTAAACCCATTACACAATATGGCCAAGGATTTGAAGGGTTAAAAGATCAATTAGAAGTTTACTGCAGATTTCAAATCAGCAAAGCAGTAAAACCATTTGATCATAAAGATACCATACATGTACAACTGATTTCAATTGCTGTGTCAGATATCGTTATCTAATGTACACAATGTTAAAAAATGTGAACTTACCCATAGCACAGGTAATGAGGTGTCAACAGATCATATCATAACTTATGTACACATTGCTCTCTGATTGAGTTGTTTGGTGGCTTAAAAAATTGTCCAAAAACAAAAGAAACTAAAATGGTGGTAGACAAATGTAAGGTGCCAGTACATGTAGCCTGGATTCTAGGATATAGTGAGTGCTTTGAGTGAGTGCTTTTCCCTACAAAATTTGAGTGCAACATTTTATCAATTTTTATGAATTTCTTGATAATTTTAGACCAAATTGACGTAAAATTTCATTGGTTACATTTTTATCAAAATTTTGGCGAAAATCTGAAAAAAAATTTACTGGGATACAATTTTATAAAGGTGACAAAAATTGACTTTGGCACTCAAAGGGTTAACAAAGATGAAACTATGAACTTTAAACTCTCAATCTCTCTATGCATATGAAGTTAAAGGGACAAAGTCGGCCATTTTTTCATGAATTTTGTTTGATATGAGATACTATTTAAATTGTTTGATATGTTGAAAGATACTGAATGGGTGACCATGCATACAGTATATTCGACATGTATATTCGACCCTGGGTTTTTTTTTGACAAATTAAATGAAACCATCGCGAAAATGAATCAATGGTCATGATAATTAATTCATTTTCGCGATGGTTTCATGTATCGTGTCTCAAACCTGGGTCAAATACACGCATGGTCACCCATTCATTTAGTATCTTTCAACATATTAAACAATATAAATAGTAATATTATTGATCAAAATTCATGAAAAAATGGCCAACTTTGTCCCTTAAAAGGGACTAATTTTTACTCTGATGATATGCTTTACTCTATGGCAGACCATGGTACATGTGTAAAATGCTGTTTCTAATACAGTGCATATTGTATGCATACTCTGAATGATAACCAAACCAAGGTAAAAAGGATTTTAGTCTTCGAGATTATGCCTGAAATAATAAATTTTAATCTAAAGTGTGTATTTTTATCAATAATTTACACACATGCTTGTGCGCTGAATGTACCGTGCCAGTATATACATGTTGGCTTGGAATTTGGACTGCTGACACATATCGAAGTTGTTAAATAGATTACAATGTTGCATTCGTCCATCTATCCATCTAGTTATCAATTTAGCCACTGGTCTGTATTTATTTATTTGTTTGTTTGTTTATTTTGTTGCATTAAGACAATGATTTGCTTATATGCTTCTTTTCAAGTGGACAATTACAAGTCATAATACCATGATACTGTTCTATAGATAACTTGTCTCTTTGCAGTAAATTTCTGTTTGCAATGAAACTTAAAAGGCAGGGAGTACTGCTTCCTTGAGTGAAACAATTCAAAAGTTATTTCACAACATCATTGTGTACTTGATCATGAAAATTGAAAAAAAAGACTGAAGATTAAGGAAAATTGCACATTCTTGAAAGGATATTGTCTTGACATTTATCTGTAATCAAATATTTCACTGGCCTCTGAGACTAGGGCTGGATAAGAAACCAAGTATTTCCCAACTACAGTTGTGATAGGTGTAGGCCATTACTTCGCAGAGTGCAGTGTCATTGACCTGGTACACACATACATCAGTTATTGATGACTTTTTAATGGCCTGGCTAAATGACATAAAAATTACCTTTTAATGTCAACAGTAAACACTGCCTGAACCGCTCTAACAAAAGCTAATATGTACAGGTAAATGCCATAAATGAATTCATTTCCTGGCTCTGTGTTCACTTAATAGGATTCCTCTTCCTTTAAAGTGTTCTTATTTTAGTTTTTTTTTTAAATCGATTTGAACATTTATTTAAACTTGGACAGAATCTACATAGTATTTACATAAAACATGTAATTAGGAAATAGTCTAAAATCCGTTGACTAATGTCAGTGACAGTAATTATAATGCGAAGTAAATATAATTAATTTGATCACTTTTAATGCTGATATTAACCCTTTGGGTACCAAAGTAAATTTTTGCTGCCGTTATGAAATATAACCCAGGAAATTTTTTCCAGGTAAAAACATATTTTTCAGATTTTTCCAGAAATTTTGATCAAAAATTGTAGATTATGAAAATGTTATCCATTTGGTCCAGAATAATCAAATGAATTCCATAAAAACTCATAAAAATTGGTAAGATGTTGCCGTAAAATTTTGGTGAGAAAATTGCAGTACTTGAGGGTTAAGTAGGGTTTCTTGTTTACTTTTGAGTTTTGTGTTGTTCTCTCACTCTCTAAGGATTAGTTTTCAATTACCTCACTGAAATAAATTGGAAGTAAGCCCAATAAATTATGACACGTGTAATTGATAAACTTGCACAGCAAAACAGTGCATATATAGACTAGTGTTTTTGCTGAGCTTGGGGAATATTGGTAAATGATTTTGGAACCCCAGTACCATTTCTACTGTCCCCTAATCTAACTGCAAGGGGAACCAGGTAAAATTACCTGGATTAACAGTCATGCAGCTCTCGTAACACTGGCCGATGTAATGAAACTGGTAAACTGCAAGGGCCATTTGATGAGATCTATCATCTACATGTAACTCATGCCCATCAGTAGAAACTAAATAATTTCAGTGTGGGAAATATCAAAAAAATTTAGACCTTGGATAGTTAATATTTATGAACATGTGGAGGAAAAGGTCTGTCTTTGTGAAGAGGATTATTCCTAGTGATGTATTGAATGTTCTACATTTAATATGCATTCTTTCACGCGTCCAAAATTATATATCAACTGTATTAGGTTATGGAGCTTAATTAATTACTAGAGTTGTTGTTGTTTTGTGAAGATGCCCCAAATGATGCATTATTGTGTCAAGCTGTCAGCTTTGAAATAAAACAGTATTTATGGTATCCTTGCTTGTAATATTGTGGAAACACAAATTATTGTGCATGTAGTCCTGCACTGATGAAGTATTGATGTTAGCATTTCATCATTTGTGCCGTGAAAAGAATATTTTGTCCAATGGGTAATATTCTCAATATTTAGCACACATTTACTGTACCTTTGTGTGTCAATGCTTTAGAAGAAAAAAACTGAATGGAGAGAAACATTAACAAGTATGTTATGATTTGACTCATGTTCCCTGTAAACAGGTCCACAATCACCATTGATAAGAATGGGTTTAACCAAACTGTGATGGTGAAAGGGTTATCAATGTCTATTGTAAAGCAGTGTAATATTTTCATAAATTCATGCAATGGTATTTATATGTGTATGTACGTTGTATTGTCAACACTTGCTACATGAGCAAAACAAGAAAACACACTCCATTATAAGGTAGATATGTAAATGAGCAGATGATTTTTACCTGAGTTGTTATTTCATTTTTGTACATGTAATGAAATACTGTGGGTAATTTGTGATTGTTTGACGTAATCTTGGTTCACTAAGATGAATCTGAAAATATGAAAAACTCAAGGTGAAAACAGTACAAAACTTTTATTTTAACATTTCAGACAGCAACATGCACTGTACGAAATATTTCCAGACTGTTTATGGCCAATGAACAGATGACTTTGCCTCAAACAATGTGGAACTTCTTTCCAATTTGAATCACAATTTCATCAAAAATTTAGCAAACTTTTAGCTGCATTGTTGTAATTGTGAAGGATAATTTAGAACAAAAGGAATACTTATAGGCAGTGACAATGGAACTCCCAGGTCAAGAATTTCATATACTTTTTTCTTCTTTTTAATAGAGATTTGGTTGATTCAATATAAATAAATCACTAATGAAGTTTTTTTTAATCCTTTGTTGTGCAAAGAATACCTGAGGGTTTTTGTTATGGACAAAGTGTCTATAACTGAGGTTTTCAGGCATAACACTCAGCAGGATTTGTTGTTCTCGTTGTTAATCTCTGAGAAAGTCATTTTACTGTACTTATACATATCAGTTCATCTGGAACCTTAGCGACATATGCCATGCATGTACACATGTTGCTAGGCCAGTGTCCAGTGCCTGTACACAAATGTATGTCAATGGTCACAGTGCGTAGTTGAGACAGTAAAGATATGCAGCTTACAGTTAATGGCAGAAAATACATGAATAAAACATCTGTCTTCCATCACCGTCCCTCCACAAACAGACCGTGCTTCCATTTAGCAGTTTACACCAGTGTTAACAATTTTGCACATGTGAAATTCAGTGGTTACCTGTAAATTTCTTAATATAATGAAACATTTTCATCGTACAGAGTATTAAAATGCTCTGTAGCATTATAGAACCATTCTCAAGAACTGCTTCTTCCAATTTTCTGATTTTGAATTTTTGTGTGAAAATGCACAAAAATCAACCAAAATCGCATATCCCGATGCTTTTTCTCATATTGCTTGATGTGGTATAATGTTTGACTTGATACACCTGCACCCATTCACTATTCTATCTGTTTGCACACTGGTACATGTACAGTATCTCCTATTTAGATTTAACAGGTCTTTGTTTTCTGTTGAACATCAGCTCAATATTGAAACAATGTGTGTTCCACCTAATCTCATTAGAACCATGTCCTCTTCACCAGCGATTATCTTCTTCTTGTCTAATTACATAATGAATGTATTTTCCAGTATCAGTAACGTTTGATGAATTTTTAGCTGCCTTTGTTTATAAAGGCACAAGCTCTGCATTTTTTTCAATTACTTTCATGACTTTAGTTTGAAACAAAAAGTATTTTATGTTACTGTGCTTACCTTGTGATGGTGTATAACGATTGGTTGCTGCACTCATGTGGTAATGGGAATAGTGTATTTGGTGTATATAAAAAATCTTTTCATAGATATTTGCATGATATTTTTGAGCTGTAAATACACCAAGAGAGCTGAGCTTGTGCCTTTAATGTTAGCTACACTTTCTTGTTCTGTCCCCCAAAGAATGTTGAGAAAGTCAATGTTCATCTTGTCAACTCATCCTGTACATGTGTGCTGACAATATTGTTGACAAGTGAATTCCAGTCCGGACTAGCATTCAAATGTAAACAATAACAGTGCTTTCCACGCTGTGTTGACAAGCAAAGGACAGGTAGTGTTTCAACACATTTAAGAATAGAACAAGACTGTGCAATTGACACAGTATACAAAACAAAAATTGTGAAAAAAAATCATCAAATGTTGTCAGCTACTGGTTCTGTAAACACAGTGGTTGGCAAGGATTGTGTTTCATTGTAAACAATACCTAATATTGGTGTCTATGTATACTTGTGTGCTAGAAGTAACCATCCAATTTCATAAAATTACCTACAAAATTAATTTATTGGTCCATGGAATATTATTTGCTCATCACTTCGGTGTTCCCACCAAGTAAATTTGAGGAAAGATATTTTTCTTTCTGTCTGCAGTTCTAGTATAATTTGAGTCTCCATCAGCATTCAATGGACTGACTGATACTCTTTGCCTCATTTTTCGACAAATATTGTACTTTATTTTAGAAATAAAATTGGAAATAATAATAATAATAATAATAATAATAATAATAATAATAATAGTGCAAAGTCCTGAAAGAAAATATTGACCCTCCGTTTTACAGATGAATGTTGACGTGCTCTCATCAAATACATATACATATACTATAGGCTGGAAGAAGGAGAATTTCAAAGCATAAAGTTTTTGTTGTAGGTTTGTTAGGAAAGGCTTACTTTTTGTTGGGTGAGCAGAAATCACTGAAATACATATAATTAAAAATTCATCAAATTCTTCTGATCAAGGTTGTGAAAATTAGAGAGAGTTGCACATGTACTGAGTGGTTGTTTTTGTCTGCGGGGAGATTAAAGTGTAGGAAAAGTTGAGATCTTTGAAAACCGAAATTACAAGTCGAAGAAAGCTGAGATGAAAGGATGTCGTGTGAATTTGGTGACATTAAAATCTCCTTGAGCAAACATCATCTCTATAGGGACAAAGGGTTGGCTTAGTCATGTCGCGTAGCAGCAGTACAACAGACTTCATGCATTCTTCCATTGTTGGCCAAGTCAGACAATGTGTCCTCGCACAATGACGGACCTTGTACAGACTACACAGAAAGCGTTGCAGTATACCTTTGCTGGGCAACAATAGTGGCGAACACCTCTCAGTCCGTCGGTCAGCTCATAAAACTGCCAGTTGGATGGTAACCCACCAATGTGACTTCATCATAAAACGTAACCCTGAAAGATCGTAGTGATTTTCAGTGGCACAGTCCAGCTGCCACAGTGAGATGTAATCGTAGCCCATTCAGTTGTTGTATTCAGATGGGTGTTCACAAGTCAACAACCTCCACTTAGATCAATATTGAGTTTGTCTATATGTGTACAACAGATAAAAGCTACTTCCCAGTACTTTTGCCTTTTTACCTGAAAAACACTTGTAAGGCTCTCCAGAGGTGACACCCGCCCTTAGCAACCAGACCTCCATAGGTATTTTGTTTGATTGACTTGAAAATGATTCACTGTATTTGTAAATATACCAGATCGGAAATTAAGTTAGGTGTACGTAAAAGAGTAATTTGAAATAAGTAATTTGTTTTGTCATAAAAAATGTCTATTGATATGTCTATTGACTGTGGTCTAGATGAATTTCATAAATGTTCAAGGTTAATAAATAATTTCCTCACTAGATTCCAAGGAAATCACTCAACACTTATTTATGGTGTCAGAGTTGACTAGAGTAGCTGTCAAGTGGTATGAAGGCCATTGTTAGCAAGGAATGTGAATTCAAGAATTTATGAAAATCTTTAAAGGTGTCATTTTAGGTATTTTTCCAATGGAGGATTGCTGGGTTGTCATATAATCAAATGTTAAAGTGCAGGGATAGTATGACTCAACACAATTCATGCACATACTATCTTGATCGTAAGATTCTTGTCTTTTCATCTAACTTGTAAGTGTAGTTACAGCATATCTGTATGGTTTCAGGGTTTTCCTTTCCACAAGGGGATTTTTAGGGGTGGGCCACCCCTCTGTTTTTTTGTAGCTGTCTATTCATATGTTAATAACTGTACAAAAGAATACATTTTCACGACAAAGGGATATGCAAAATATGCATTGTTATGTAAATTGGTCATCTATCTGTTTTTTCAAGCTGTGGAGAACATTGATATGGTTGTATTTCCAGGGCTTGCTGATTTTACTGACACAATCAAGATGGAAAACAGTTGTTATACTTTGTCTATGTTTAGTTTTCATATTTGAAATGACAACCACCTTTTTTCCCTTTTTTACCTGTGTGGAGGAAAAGTTGACATAATACGTCATGGCGCTCAAAATTGTGAAAATGTTGAATACATGTTGAATCAAGTAAGCACAATAATTATCGTACACTTTCAGTAAAAGACTAGCATTAGCAATTTGATCTGAAAGGTGAGGGACCCAGGCATGAAATTACGTCACTAAGCACTAATTTCATGCTTTTAAGAGTGTCTATATGATTTTCGTCAACCTAATTTTTTGTGAGAACATATACGGTTGAAATGCAGTGAATGCTGTAGCTTTAGAGAGTCTACTGTTGCATTTTGCTGCGTTGTTGTAAAAGGGTTTTTTTGTTGTGTTGGTTGAGAACATCGCCAGAGGTATTCATCCTTTGGTGACTTCAAAAAATTCAATCCTCGTTGACCTTTTTTCTGCACTGGTTCAAAGCAATTCTTACAAATCATCTTTCTGGGTGATCCTTCTCAGGTAATTCTCTACTTCTTGTTGCCACGGGAACATTGTTTATGTACAAATGGGAACAACCAACATATATATAGATGTATGATGCTGGCATACAAGGGTACGTGTGAACTCTCAACAGGTAGAATACATGTATGTTGTATTTTTCAACAAGCATACCCGGGTACTTGTGTGTTGTTTGAACACAACAGAACAACAAAATTGAAAAAATAATACACAGGAGGACAATTATGTTTGGACAGAATTATTCACCTGGACAGATTTTGAAAATGTTAAAATCTTATGGTTAAATTTTTTCTGTGTAGAATATCTATCAGAACTCATTTTGAAGCCTACAGAAAAAAATACACGTTGTTAAAGATCTTGAGTTTATAAAAAATTGTGTTAAATTCATGTATATCACATGATATAACTGAGCAAAACTTCCAAAAATTACAAGCTGATATAAAAAGATCTTTCATATGTAGGAAGAAAATAAAACATGTCATAATATAATATTAATATTGTTAGCATCAATGCACCGGTATTTCAGGTTAAAGGTGACTCAGGTCCAAACAAACAGTAAATAACCAAGGAGTGTAGCACCATTGCATGAATACGGTATTTTTAGCTCCCATAGCCATATGTATATATGGCAATGGAAGCTATTCTTATAGGCTAGGAAAATGTATGTATGTCTGTATGTCTGTATGTCTGTCCGTCAACATCAAAAACTCCAAAACCGCTGCACATTTCATCTTGATATTTGGTGTGTACATGGATGATGGGCTGTAGATGAGATTTTGTTCAAATGAAGTTGTCATTGCCAAAAATATGCAAATTAGTGCCAAAAAAGGCGTTTTTGGTAAAAAATCTCCTTCTTCATAACCGCTGGTCAGACAGCTTTGATATTTGGTATACAGGTCCCTAGGGATAACCCAACTTGGATTTGTTCAAATTGTGATGAAATATGCAAATCTGTATTTTTAAGGAATTTTTTTGTCATTTTTGGTCAAAAATTTATTTCATCAAAACCGCTCGTCTGACAGCTTTGATATTTGGTATACAGGTCCCTAGGGATAGCCCAACTTGGATTTGTTCAAATTGTAATGAAATAAGCCAATCTGTATTTTTAAGGAATTTTTTTGTCATTTTTGGTCAAAAATTTATTTCATCAAAACCGCTCGTCTGACAGCTTTGATATTTGGTATACAGGTCCCTAGGGATAGCCCAACTTGGATTTGTTCAAATTGTGATGAAATAAGCAAATCTGTATTTTAAGGAATTTTTTTGTCATTTTGGTCAAAAATTTATTTCATCAAAACCGCTCGTCTGACAGCTTTGATATTTGGTATACAGGTTCCTACAGATAAACTAAATATGATATACAGAATATATGATGAAATCTGCAATTTTGTATTTTTGGTGCAATTTTTGCCATTTTTGGTCAAAAAATGTGTTTCTCAAAAACTACTTGTCTGATGCCTTTGATATTTGGTATACAGGTTCCTGGGGGTTCTCTTAGTGTGATATAGTGAAATTTTATGAAATCTTCAATTTTTGTATTTTGGGTCAGTTTTTGCCGTTTTTGGTCAAAATATTTGTTTCTCAAAAGTTACTCATGTGATAGCTTTGATATTTGGTACACATTTTTATACATAATTATGATGAAATCATCAATTTGTATTTTTGCGGCAAATTTTGCCATTTTAGGTCAGGCCATCCTGAAATGAGCTATCAAAGATCTCAACCTTCTTCATCAATACATATGTCACAAAACGTTGCTCTCTTCATAACACATCAGAGCTCTGTCGACCATTGGGTCGTTTGTTAGCTCCCATAGCCATATGTATATATGTTTACAAGTTTACATTTTATTGAAAATCTCAATAGCCACTGAGCAGATTAGATGAAAAATTAGCATGTAAGTACTTTGGGCTGACCTGAAATGATTGTGCACATCTTGGGTCAGTATCTTGGACTTGCTATTTTTCATGAATTTTTTTGTAATTTTCTCCCATTTTTGGTCAAAAAATCTTCTTCTCTGAAACCACAAGTCTGATTGATTTGAAACTTGGTATGGAAGTGCATAGGAGTGACCTTTCTCAAATCGGGGCAAATCGTGGTGAAATTTGCATATTTGCATTTTTGGCTATTTTTTTCATTTTGATCAAAAATTTTTTTTAACTCTGAAACCACACGTCCGATTGAGTTGAAACTTAGTGTAGAGGTTTTTACGGGTGACGTCAGTAAGATTTGATCAAATTCTGGTGAAATTTGTATAATTTTATTTTATTGGGGGAATTGTTTCTATTTGTGATAAAAAAATCTTTTAGCTTGATTTTAGCTTGTTTTGATAACTATATGGGAGCGACCAGTGACATTGTCACTATTTTGTACTGTTGAGTGTTGATGTTGTAGGGTGACAAGCATAGTTGTGTAAACCTGTGCCAGGAACCCAAATGCAAATATGGTGTTTACAAGTAAATGCTCTGAAAAAAGTGAAAGCTACTGTATTGCCTTCTTTCGAGTATATATTCATGTTAACGATTAGTTGTCGTAGATGTTTTGATGCCGCATGTACTAGTCCAACAACATTAAGTTATAGCATTTTTATTGTATTACATACAGAGCTAAATTACTAGTTTTAAGGAAGAATGCCTTTTGGGGACAGATATTCGGACTCTCAAACTTTTATGATATTCTTTGGTCTACTGCTTGTTGGGGTTTATTTTGAAGTTTATAGAGTAAAGTTTTAACTGCCCAATTTTGTTAAAATGAGGAATTTCACTTTTCTCCATAGTACACATAGGGATGGCAGCCATTTTGAACTTCAAACATCGGTAATTCTGGTTTCTCTGATACCAAAATTTGCATGGTCATCCCAATTTTGGGTTCTTGATTTTGAAAAACAATGGTTGCAAGTGTGCTTGAGAAAAAATTGAGCAAAAGTCTTTCATTTTCGAGGTGACGTGAACTACCTTAACAGAACCATTTCTCCAAATGACAAGTATTGCCTGATAGGCAAATATACACTGTATGTACATAGATATCATATCGATCATTGTAATAGCAACTTATCCTTGGTTGCCTCTGCATTCCAAAAGGTAGCATCATCATGCATGCGGCTAGGTCATGTGACACCTGTCAGTCTTTGAACAAACTGTCATCTTGCAAACTGACTTGAGCCAAAGGGTACATACCCCCCCCCCCCCCATCCCATTGTCATTTGATCTACATGTAATTGTCACATTTCAAAGGGTGTGGCTACTGACACAAGCAGGTTAATTAATATCAAGCTCATGATAAAGCAGTCAGTAATGGGTCAATATTTACAGTAACCCTCACTTACTGGTGTGCAAATGACCAGCCAAATTTACTGAAAGTGAACTGAAAAAATTCTGTGACTCATATTTGAAAAATACAGCTCAGCGACCCATAAAATGTGTTATAGGGTGAAACCAATGCACTCTCTATCCCTTCCTCCTCAAATCCTACAACAAATTGCCAAAACAAAAAAAAGATCTCATAAAAATGTAAATATTCTCAGGTTGAAGAAAGCTGAACACATATCACAAACATCCCTGAGTATACTATGCATGTGTATGTAAATTGCATGTAATGAAATTAGAGAAATGGTTATGGCAATTAAGATGATATGGACATATTAAAATGAAATTTCAGCTGACATCATCAAGCACATAGGAGTTTTATTTATTGCATTTGTGACTGTAATTGAGGTAGTTGGGTTCATTGTTCCATGAGAATTCGTAAGCATCAAAACAGTCTTACTGTTTGTCAAGAAGATTAATGCAATGGTGTTGCAAATACTGCATTGCATTTGAAATGACTCTAGGTTCCACATGACAGGAAATGACACAAGGTGTGTTCATTTCACATCCACTGTGTTCGTTGGTCTCCATGGTGATGGTACCAGTGAAAGCCGTTGTCTGCTGTTAGTGTTTGATCACAGGGATAACACTACACATGGACTGATACCATTTTGATATCATTTTGTCTGATGATATTTAAATTGTAGCCTTATATATGATTGATTGTGTACGGTGTTTGATTAAAATACGTACAGGTCACCAATGCACATGGATATCACAACAAAGTCAAAGTGTGTTTTGGTGCAGTGTAGCAAATATGAAGTGTTTACATTGCTCCATAAGTGAAAATATTAACTTATTTTCATAAGTGAAAGTATTAATTTAGTCAACAATTCTGAGTGAAGGCTTTACAGATCTGGCAGTTTGCCATGATATGAAATTTAAAAGGGGAAGAGATGTCTTTTACACATTTCTGATTGCTTTGTTTGTTTACAGTAACTTGCTCCTTCAAATAAAAGTTTTATGTTTTATCTAATGCTTTGCTCAAGAAAACATCAAAATATTTATTCTCTTTTGTTAAAGAGAAGAGTTAATTATGCATGTTTTTGGATTAAGAAATGAAGTTACCTTAGATTTACTGATATTTAAGGTTCAAAGCAACCAACAGAATCCATGTTACCGATAATGCTATTTTGGGATATATTTAAGTAAAAATCCAAATATTCTGCACCAGGTTTACAAGTAAAAGTATTCGCAGGAGTGAACCAATAGACTTTCAAGATTTTTACGGTCTGTACAATGTATATCTGCAGTTGCAGTACATTTCTACATATACGTAACCTTTTCCGAAGGTTGAAGGTAATGATGCCATTATAGTATTAAGTGTGATAGTCTTACATGTTTGTGCATTTGTCTAATTTCTTTTCCAGGAAATCGAAACCTGGTAATAAGAACAAGGAAAGATCAGCGGCAGCCGGGAAGGCGTCGTCGACAGATGACATGTCCACCTGTAGTTCTAGAAGCAGCCGCAGTGAATCGTCTGGCATAACAGCAAGCAGCGTCACATCAAGTTCTACGAGATCATCTCGCAGTGTATCTTCCACCAGCACTGTCAGCAGTTTCAGCACCCAAGGAAGTCAAAAATTAACAAGGAGAAGACAAGCAAAGGTACAATATGTTTATTCTTTAAAGGGCCAGTAATTCTAGCTTTTATGATTTCTTTATTATCTTCATTTCATTTGTCAATTTTGAGTTCTTATTCTACTCCCAAAAGCATGTTTAAACATCCACTCTTTAGCTTATCCACACGGTTTATATTTGTAAAATACATGGTTATTGTATAATTTGAATTCTGGTCCTGACGAGAATTCACTTGTCTAAAATAATAATGCAATTATACATGTACAGGCTGAGTTGAAAAGCCCAAAATTGTGTATCTCATCATGCTTTAGAGAGTAGAACAAGAAATATGGTTGATATTTAACAGCAGAAATCAAATAGTGACAAAATTGTCAAAAGTCGTTATTGGCTCTTTATTGATAGCGAATCAAATATAGTGGATACTATGACTTGGTATTCTTGATATTTTAACTTTCACATGTAATTTGATGATATTTTCTATATATCTTGTTCTTCAATGCCCAGTCTCAATTTCACTAGATTTTATATTCTTTGACCTCTGCAAATACAGAAATTCTACTTTTTTATATAAATTTGCCTGTTATGCGCACATAAAGTGTGTTTTTGTCTGCGATCATTTCTCAGACTCAATTCTAGCTCAAGTTAATTTTGACAAAATGTTTACTCAGATTATGGATAAATGTGCATCATCATGCTCCATGTTTTTGTTTTCTGTCAAGTCAACCAACAAAGCAAATGCCACAGTCGAGTTGACCTCTGCAAATACTGTCACACACATCACAAGCTCTTCACTTTGACAGACTTTGTTGAGCAGTTGACATGTATGACAGTAAATGCCTTGACAATAGGAACACCCCCGTATGACCTTTGATATAAAAGATGTTGTGATAACTTCGGTGAATTCAGCTCATCATGTATTGTTTATTTCTGCTCTATTACCGCTTCTAGCCAAACAAACTAGGGGGCAGTGGTGTTGTTCGTGTTCCAGATGGACAGGGGGAAAGGCCGCATTCTTGCCCTCCTCATGCAACAAGAAGGAAAAAGAAAACACCAGGTATTTATCATGATAAAATGCAAACACCCACCCACGTTAAAGGGACTATAACTTTTGATTATTTTTTCACTCTTTTTTTTTTTGAACACCAACTAGCGTTTCGTATTCTACTTTCCAAAGTACGTTTAAATACACACAAGTGCATGTACCGGTAGTATTCAGCTTTGCAAATCATCCTCTACATGTTTAAACTTCATTGTTATTGTTGGTATGTGAGTTCTGGTCTGGACTATAAATCATATGTTAACAATAACAGTGCATTTTACACATGTAAACACTGTTTGGACAAGCTAAATACCATAAGAGGAAATTCAGCAATGCTTTGGGAAGTAAAAAAAGATTTCGCAATTGATATACCAAAGAAATTGTGAAAAAATTGTAAAAAGTTAACTAGCTAATTTATGTAAGCCTTTTTATGTAACAAAGATTTAAAATAGCACATATGGCATGTTGATTGTAGCACTTAGATCAGAATATGTATGCAAAAGTCTTATATCTTCTGATTTTTGGTTTGTAATGTAGCTAAGAGTTCAGAGCTGAATGTTCAGCTAATGCACAAGTGGGACAATGGCAAAGTTTGAAGAAAATTGTTACCGGTATATTATGTTTATAAGAATTGATTGATAGAGACCGTTACAGATTAAGTTGACCATTGTCTCTTTCAGATGGTTCCCAAACAGCCAGGGAGTTTCTAGAGTCAGAAGAAGGTGCCTACATTCCTCCGGAATATTTCAAAACCAACCTGTGGTATACGCCTTATAGGAAGCCATTCAGACGAGTCAACTACTGCCCAGATGCTTTCAGCGATAGCTATCAGTTACAACACCCCGACTTGAACAAGGGACAGAAGCTTTACTTATGGCACACGGCGGCCATCTACAGCATGTCTAATATGAAGAAACTGCAGCAGAAAAATTATGAGAGTGTGCTGTTGAGACAACAAGCTTATGGTGAGATTCAGACAGATCAGTAGAGGAGATAAGCAAAAGGGAACTATAGAGGGTGGATTGCATGGAGGGAGGTAATGGGAGGGAGTAAAGAAGATATGGGGAGGGATGGCAAATGGTAGTTCAGTGATGAACCATATGGAAAGACAGGGGATTAGCAACACAGATATTGTGCACTAAATTTTGCCAGGACATCAGAGTGCAGGAATAAAGAATGAATGTGTGTGTGTGTGTGTGTGTGTGTGTGTGTGTGTGTGTGTGTGTGTGTGTGCATGCGTGTGTGCGCATGTACATTTGCACAGTATCAAGGCCAATTAGCGTATGGCTCTTACTGGCAATGAATTCTCTGCGAAAAACTGCTTTGCTTGGTGAAACGTTGAATTGACACTGTAACTCTTAAGAATTCAGTGGTTTGTCTCGGTTTATTTCAGCTTGCAACTTCTGATATCTGTATCATTCACCATGTCATTGTTTGCTGAATATTTCATTACACTAGTAAAGCTTAAAATACTTTTGTGTTCAAGTCATTTAGTTCCGATCAACAAACAATAATTTCTGCATCTTTCAGGCTTCCATGACCCAAATTTGTACAAGAAGTACATGAAGTACTTCAACAGCACACGGAAACGACAGTTTGAGGCAGATCCCACGGTGTGGAGGGAACCTCCGAAGACCCCAGTCACACTGAGACAGAGAGACTGGGCCTTGACCCGTGCCTTCAGTAGCGCTTCATATCCTTATCATCACCCTATGGACCATGAAGACGGTGTTGATGACCAGAAAAATGACACGTAAGAAGGATGACCATTAAGTTTGTTTTTCCTTTTGACAATATTTTTGTACAAGTCAGGAATATTACCAGTATAAGGTTATACACAAAATGCCGGATTCATGTCCAAGTATATCATGCAACGGAGTTACTGTGCAAGACACATAGCAGCAAGGATAATACCAAAGGATATAGTGTACGAGGACACAAATCCTGATATTTTGTGAATAACTTTACTATAATACACATTTTAGTCACATTTACCAGAAAACAGTCAAAATTATAGCGTTTTGAGAAATGCTTGTCGTTTTGTCGTTCACTGCATTGCACAATTGTGAGCGGACCGGGAACACATTAAGTGTGACTGCTTAGCTGATAGAACAAAACTTCAATCTGTACAGCTCAGTGCACATGTTAGAAATGTAGTTAAGCAGCATAATTTCATTGAAATTCACGTTTTGGACCGGCCATTATTCAATGCCTGACGTATGCAATGTTCAGATGTGTATATTTTTTAAGAAATGCAAAATTTTCTCTTGTTTTTCCCTGTGATGCCATGTAAGTGTTATGAGGTCAAAGTCAACTAGCATTCAATGACACCTACAGTTATTGTACTCTATGTCAAAGTTAATGGACTCAGTCTCCTCGTATCCTGAAACTTACTGTGTGACAAACTCCATAGATTAAAGACACAGGTGTATAATAATTCTTTTTACTTGCAGTGGAAGGAGTACAGAAAGTAGTGATAGCACCCCTAGGCCTCCAACAAAGCGGGATAATAGACCAAAGTCCTCTAAAGGGCGGACTAGAGGTATGCCACAGGAGAAAAGATCAGAACCATCTCCAAGGAGGGCCTCAATCAGCAGCAACGGCAGCAGCTCAAGCAGCGACAGCAGTTCTGGTAGCAGCATAGTGGCCACACACGTGGAGACCAGAAGAAGTTCCAGTGAAAAGAGTCGCTCGCCCCGTGCGGCAGAGAGCACGGATACCGATGACAAGTACACGGGAAGCGATGACCAAAGCAAAGACCAGGGGACACCGAGAGACAGCAGTCAGCAAGCAACGACTGATGAGACAGAAACGGAACCTCAGAGTGAAGATGGCGGGAAAGTTTCCAAACCCTGGAGTAACATCATTGAAATGTCCGATACAGATGATCCGCAAGGTCAGAGTGTGTAAATACAAACCAGTCATGTATGAACTCCTTAATAAGCTGCATGTTTTCACTTTCAAATTATTTAAGACTTTCGACGTTAATTAAAAAGTGAATGCCTAATTTGAACTACTAATACGGTCACCAAGGGTCATTGACCTTAAAGGAAGTGAGAACTCACATTCATATTCACATCAGTGTGTCACTCTCTTCGTGAAAGTTAACATGGTCTTAATATAATGCATGATCATCCTCCTCCTCCTCCTCCTCCTCAACATCATCATCATCATCATCATCATCATCATCATCATCATCTTGAAGATGTACCCCCCTCATCAGCAAGTTCAGCAATACACATACACTGCATGGTCTTGAATGCTGTCTCCAACTCCTCCATCATCCAGTGAACAGCACCATCATCAGATAACCTTCATCCAACATCTTCACCATTACGTGTATACATACATCTGTGACTGGAGCAATGGTACATTAGTAACTTTTGCATGACCACCAATGTTGTAAGACAGTCATCGGTGTATCTCCCATCTGAAAGTTAACCCGGTCATGAGATCATCATCAATGACATTGTATGTGCATCTTTTCATCGTAATGAGACATCCTCTTTGCGTTTTGTGATCATCTATAACTTCAAGAACATTTCATGATAATCAATGTGTGCATGAAGTCTTGGACTCTAGCTCTGGCTGAAGCTCCTCAATCCACTAAATTCAGGAGTTCCTCATACTAAACTCCATTAGAAACATAACCATGTCATCATTGCCAATTAACGGGATTAAACCTCAGTCTTCCTTCATTGAACTCATCATCATCATTGTTGACATCTTCACATGCTAGCACCATCAAAATCTCAAGACACTCCTGTACTGATACCAGAATAATAGACCCTAGAACTAACAGAGTGTTTCTCCTCAATAGTTCCTCTGCTTCAATGTGAGATGAAGGCTTGATCAAGTTACAAGCTTTTAAAAAGATTGCATGAAGTGATGTCAATACTGACAGAAACGCAAACTTCTTGATACATTGCAGTATCAGAGGAGAAAAGTGATGCGGGTGCAAACAAACAGTCAACCTCTGATGACAGTGGAAGTACCAAAGAGGGAGTTTGGGGCAGTGTTCAGGATGAGGTGACTACCGGGGATCAAGAGGAGTCTTCGAATTCAAAGACCAAAACTGACAGCAGCACTGAAGATGAGGCTAGAGTAACTGGTAAAGAAGATATCGCAGACGAAGCGTGTGACGATGCGGAAGACAAGTTACTTCAGGCAGGAGACGATAAAATGGACTCAGAGAAACACAATGATGATGCAGTTGACGACACAGCATCATCAGCTGAAAAAGAGCCGGTCGAATCTCAAGACAAACTCGAAGATACTGTCGATTCAGAAAATAAGGGGGACAGAACTTCAGATTCTCAGGAAAATACTGAAGAAACTTCTTTGAATTCACCAGAGAAGCTTGAAGAAACTGCAGCTTCACAAGATGAGAACCAGGAAGTCTCGTATTCGCAAGACGAGTTTGAAGAAGTTTCAGATTCTGAAGACAAGGGCGATGCTAGTGTTGGAAAACTGTCAGAAACAACAGATAGTGTCAAAGACTCTGAAGATAAAACCCAGTGAGAGGATGAGACAGAATTTTACCGTCCAAAGACATTCTAAGATGAAATTTGTACTGATACAGACGATAACAAGCCTCCACAGGAGTTCAAAGACAACAGTGCAGATTCATAAAATAATACATATCTAAAAATTTATAAATAAATTTTGCGATCCCAAAATTCAGTGACCACTGAGAGTAAAAAAAATCACAGTGCATTTAATTTGGTATTTTTGAAATGAAAAAGAATTTCATAGACTTGTGACTCTGCTCAGAAAATTATATACAGTTTCTTTGTCATGTTTGTGCAGACAAATTTTCTAAACTGACTGTGAATAATTTTAACTTCAATGCCTTTTAATATCAGTATTTCAAGAGGATACTGCTAATGTGACAAAAACTTTCATTTCTCCATTTTTTTTGGATAAACGAGAATTATTTTTCACGGGAAAAGTCAAGTAAAGAGTTTTTTAAACAGAAACATTCTAAAAGACGAGCAGTGGTAATGTTTGGCGTAGGCATTCACTTGACCTGAAATTTATACTTGATGTAAAAAGAGGTATAGATTTGTTTTCTACTTTTGAGTAAAATTGCAAATTATATTTTGACATATGAATTTTTGAGGATGTAGTATTCTGCAGATTTGAAGGGTATGCAACTGGCAATCTGTAAGCTGTGGATTTTCAACAAATTTTGCAAAGACCAGGAATTGTTGTCAGACATGACTGTATTATGATGTTGTAACTGTCAAAGGTTGTAAATATAAAGCTTTTAATAAGAATTTAACAAAAAAAAAGGCAGTTTTATAAACTTAACTCCTCTGATTTCATTCAGTTATCATGAGTATTGCCAGAGTGTTATATCACATTTGTGTAAACCAGAAACTTAAAGTCGATTTCAGCAAAAGTTCTATTTATATGACCAATGGAATAGATCCCTGTACAACTAATTAGGATCCACTTTGTCGGAGAGCCTTGGATATGAATAGGATGAAACACCTGTGTGGGACTTCACATCGAAATGTTTCCATGGTAACATGCGTAATGAGCTAATTACCGAGGATGAGTCAAGATAATTGCTATTCGTTTCTGTTTGTGTGGGCAGCTAATTCAATATCTAAATCATAGGGTGTGTTTGATATCTAATTTTACTTTTATATCATAAGTTGTTTATCATCTTTTTAAGAAAAAAATTCATGAAACCTAAATTTTATGTGCATGATTGTGTTCCATGTCGTGGTGATCATGTTACCAGGAATTTTTTTTCAAGTCTGAAATATTTGCTTTTTCCTTTGTTTGTTTTGATTGCTAGCTATAATTATGTCAATATTGAAAATTTTCATTTCCTGTCATGGAAAATATGAATTTCATATGATAAATGGGGATGTATCAGCTTTCTAATGGGACCATTTGTATAATGATTCTGGCACATGAAGAGTCCACAATCAGACAGTAGATATATGCTGAGTGTATCTTTCAATGATATGGGAGCTAGAGATAAACGCTGTGTTCGTGACAGAAATTACGTAGTGTGTTTCTCTTATCCCGGAGCTCTTCTTGTGCAATGAATTTACAGAAAATGAAAATGAAGCAAATTGAATGTTTGGACATGTCATGCTTGAAAAAACCAAATATTGATTTTATGATAACATACTATGAAGCTACACTGCGAAAATTTCTGTCAAAGAAATAGTGGCAAAAACTTAATGTTTCAATTAATTTTGAATAATAATTGAATTTAAGCATTAGTTTCATTTCCATTGAGCATGGCACCAATTGCTGTCAATTTCCATCATTTTTATAAGTTATTTATGTAAACAAGTGCCTTTAGGTGTGGTTTCTTGTCCGCTGTATGCCAACCATCGATGTGTCATTTAATGCAACATTGAGATTGAGAATGCTTAACCAGATACAAGTGCAAATTTGAAATATTGCTTTCCAAATAACACCCGTCTATATTCGTTCACGTTTTCCATTTAACCTTTTCAAATTGTGATATGACTTAAAGTGTTCATGTTTACCCATGCAAATTAAGTACACAGTTCACAGCGTTGTTATTGTGTGACTGGCTCATTGACTTGCATTGGCTGTCAATCTCCCAGGTCCCTTGTGATGGATTATGGGATTGAGAACATTAATACAGTGCTTGTCACTATTTGAAACATATCATGTAAAAGAAAATTTCTGAACCTTAAATTGTTTGAACATTTATTGGAAAACATTTCCATGTTCAGACCTACTGCAGTCCTTGTGTATTCTGAGATAATGCCTCTATGTAATAAGTGAACTTTTCAAAACAAATTTTTACAAGCTGTTAATAATTCCTCTAATAAACTTCACACAAACAACAATAACTATCTGTTCATTTTGTATTCCATTACCTTACTCAGGTAAGTGTTTGTATTGCACAGATGCTGTGCTGATATTGTCTAGTCAGTATTATACTTAACTATCGTTATATTATTAATTAATTATACCTGCATATTAATAATGAAAATACAGTGATCTGATGTGTCAAGAGGTAAAAACAACATTAAAAAATACCGCAATTATACGGTGTCGCTCAAATTTGATCAGAATTGGTACATACCAGTATGGGTACCAAAGATCAACAATAAATGTTGTTTCTATCTGTTCAGTGCAGGAAAATTCTACGTTGGTTTTATGAAAATGATTTCTACACAGTACAACTAGAAAGATTTGCGCATTTTTGACACTGACGTGTTCATTTGAACAAGGTCGCATCTCAACCCCTGCATCTACCTGTACATCAAATACTGAGATGGTAGCTTTGGCGGTATGGGAGCCTTTGTGTGTGACGGACATACATCCGCACATACATACACCCACAGACATACAGATGCCACCGACTCATACTGGTATTAGCTCTTTTTGGTATTTATATAAATACCAAATATGAGCTAAAAAGTTCTCAATGAGAGAAAATCTGTTCTGTTATTGTTTTATAAAAGAATTTCAATACACTTACTGATAATAGCAATAAACCACCTCAGCAACAGGTATTATATCATACTAGTAGTATTGATGGTGAAATACAGCGATCTGATTGGTCGAGAAGCAAAAAAAACTGTGGTATATTGGCGATATACCACGGCTGGCATACGCGCGAGCTCTTGGCTTGAGCAAAACTCTGTTTATGACGTTTAACGCCAAAAGTTCAATATACTGTAATGATATAATAAGCAATAAAGCACACCCAGCGATGGTATACCACTCGATTTTGACCAGTTCACTTCATGTATGCACTCGCTATCACTTGTGCATATATGTCATGAACTGGTCAAAATTTCGTGGTATGCCATCCCTGGGTGTGCTTTATTGCTTAAACTTATCCCAACAGCTTTGTCTCACACGGAAGGTATAGTGCTTATTAGGATTGTAGATATGTCATCAAAGAGAAATATGCATATGACATTGCCCGCTGCATGAAGAAAGCCAGACAATTGTTACCTTTTGTCTCCATTTAACACCAATCATGATATTGCTATTTTTGTTTCGAAATCAGTACAATTCTTGTCATCCTTGTAACATACAATAATTTTAAGTCTTGTAAAAGAACTCTGAACAAAATATTATTTTTTGAATGTAAGTCAGATTTAAACTCGTACCATATGCATGATGAGATGTTGAATTTTTCTGATACTACTTATACTCCTGAAACATACACATGCACATACATGCCCTCATGGAGAATCAAAAGAGGTAAATTATTCTAATTATGTTCCCCAATTCTTTGTAGGATGATAATTTATAGTGCCATGGTTGACTTGCAAAGGGACTGTCTGAAGGCAAAATAACCCTACAAATTGAGTTAAAAAGTATAGATAGCTCAAATTATGTATAAAGTAAAATGTAAGTTTTGGAAAATGAAAAAACGGCTCAGCTCAACTGCTGACATAAAGTCAACTCTTTAACATGAATTATTCACACTACATTCTGCTGACAAAACTATTTGTTACCAGACATTGGAATTGGAATCAATCAAAGTTTTTATGGTTATTGCTAGACTTGGTTCAAGTCTGTGATTTGTGAATGTTTGAGTGGAGTGAACGCAATGATTTGTATTCTACTTTCATGTGAAACGCGCGCGTGAGTGGACGCGATGAGTGGAGTGAACGCTATACAGCGGAGTTTCACCCGGAATCACAGAATCCGGCAGAAACTAACTCACTACTGCGCAGACTCAAACGTGACGCATTCAATCGCTGGGAAAACCTGGCGTGAGCTGCCAAATTCCGGATAGGTTTGTACGAAATAGGAGAGACACAAGAGAAACTATTATAAACGATTTTATTTTTTTAAATTCACCGACTTGAACCAAGTCTAGGTTATTGCTTGAAGCTTTACATTCCACACATTGAGATGACTCACATTGAGATGACCAAAGTGGAGGCAGGCCTACATTTTTGTTAATAGTCCCATGGAACAACCTGTTTGTTCTTATTCAGTCAGCTAGGGAGTCAAAATCAGGCTGAAGTGAGTAGCATGCCTCCGAGCTTTACTTCTGTGAAGTTGGCATTTAATAGTTAGTGACATTATAATGGCTCTATGGTGGCGTGCCACACTATGAACAGTAAAGGAATTAAAATTGTCATCCCAGCCAACTGGAAAAGTGTAGATATATTGACTGATCCCAGAGATGAGTTTGCTTTCAATTTACTCTTTGTCTCCACAGCATTATATGGACACGTGAAGACTTTGGAACTTTACCTCAAACCTAAATGAATGACTATTTATTATCCTTGCATTCTTGGATTTATCCTTTATTGCTCATTAATCAAACCATCACTTTCACTGCATAGCTGTATATGAGATTCCATCAGATAGCGTCTAGCACCTAACGCATCCAATCTGGTGTCTCTCACCTAAAAGATGACTATGTTTTCCATTTCATCATACATACACAATCATATGCACAACAAATTTCAAACCGCACACACACAAGGTTAATACTGCTATACAGGTTTTATTTAAAATAAATGAGAGCACTCACTGAACTGATACCAGTATGTCCTAGAGTGAAATACAAATGAGGATTAAGGCATTGCACAATATGGCAACATTAAAATCAACTTGAAGTAATTACATTCTTGATTTACTATACTGACCAATGGTGGCACAATGTTATATTGATACAACGGAAAAACATCCATGGCAGGGATTTCATAATACTTGTGCATCAATGGCGGCGAGTGCAGTGCCTTCTGATTGCTTGTCTGTGTAAATTTTCTCCTCCAAATTTGATTGTGATTATGTAATTGTGGTATGCAACACCACCCTTGCAGGTATTTTAGACTAAAGCAATGATTTTCATGAGCGATATTAACTAGGAAGTGTTATGTGGCACCAAGTTCATTTTCTGGGGTAACAGCGCCCTCTACAGACCTGGTTGCACATTCTTAACATTGATATTTGAAATGTTTTGATTGGTAATCATTTGGCTTAAAATATACATTTACAATCATGAGAACTACACTGAACACTTCTGTAAGCAAAAGGCTAATTCTTTACACAAAGTGAATCAAAATATTGGCTGATCTCGTCAGATTAAAGCTCCATAACTTCCCAAAAATTTTTGCAATATTTAGTTAACAGTTATATATGTCAACTAGAATTCCTTGGACCATTCCCTAGGTCATGTGGAAGTAGCAGGTTTTCAGCTTGTCAAAACAGCCTGTGAAAGATCTACAATGTCTGCAACAATAATATACCTTACACTCCCATACATAGCATTTTGTTGACATGCTATAGGCTATTTCCAAATGCTTAGGTGTATACTCCAAGGAAAAAAATAACCAGAGTTGACATTGGGACAAATATACAGAAAAAATGTGATGAAAGTGGGATTTTAAATGTTCATGGCAGAGGAATGTCTTTCTATCACTGCTGGGTAACATCAAATAGAGAAAAAATTCTGAACATAAGGGGGGTATTTAAAATGAACTTCTCTTTAATGTTATCTTACAATATTATCTTTAATCAGGATTGGATTGCGATCGCTCACTAAAGCATTCACCATATCCATATGCAATACAACTATATTTCAGATACATTCACTGTATACATTTGACAAGTGCTCTACTACCACAGTATGTTGTGGGGAATACATGCAGATACTATCCAGCTGAAAATGAAGTTTACTAAGAACGCTGAGCACTTCATACAAAATATAGACAAATGCATACAATTCTATTATTACCGCAACAGCTATCATCTCACCTGTGGAAAATTGTATAAATATATTCCCCGTTGTTTTTATGAGTCTTACTACTGATGTGGAAAATGGTTTCACTTTTTACAAAACAATACTTCATAATTTACAGCAGTATGAGATTTTCCAAAGATTGACAGGAATGTTTGGAAAATATGAAGGTGAGACACTACCAGGTCTTTAACACTTAAAACGTTCATGATTTAAAGTTGAGCGTATTAATATTTAGTTTTACAAAGTTTATTAACTTGTATGTTGTGTTAAAATTACTACAGCAAGGGATTAATGAGAACACTATTCAATGATGAAAATGACAACAAAACATTTGATCTTGAAAAAGAAAATTGTTTGGACAGGCAGACTTAAAAATATTGACTTGGCTATCATAGGCGTTCATGATTACATGTAAAGAGAAAAGTACCAGTACTTCTATACAAAGAAATGAAAGATTCTCTGTAGGGGTACAAAACACAAATTACAACACTTTTTTGTTCCAAGTCAGCAGCGATGAAACACAATTTTTCACATTAAGAAAAGTCTCAATTTTGAAGCTTTGACTGCATACAGAAAAGAAAGCATGATATCAGAGATGAAAGATGAATGACAGAATCCAGAAATGTAATGTAGAATTCTGGGTCATCATATATTGTGGCATTTCACATGTCAGTGGTACAACTCAACCATACAGCTATATCTTACAAAGGAAAGCAGAATTGAAAAGATCTTGATGAAATGCATGAATGTTGCAGTGAAATCTGTATATATCTATTTCTTATATTCTATTCTTTCAACTTTGACCTCTTCACCGATCAACTGATAAACATACGTAACAACAGTCGAAGCTTGGATATCCATCAACACAAATGAAGGTAACACATTTCTGTAACACAATGAAAAGGAAACTATCTTAGTTAACAGTCACAAAAACACAAGGGAAATTCACTAACGACATTCTTGCTTCTCATTTAGACACATGATTTGCATCAGAAAAGTAGAGAGCAGTAATGTTTTGAAGTGCGGTTGGATTATCAAACAAAGAAGTGAACAGAATTTTCATGGAATCATACCTGCAAATGGTTTCTGTCACAAACAACATCATGAACAAAATGAATGAAAGTTTGCAGGCTTCTTTTAGCTGTTAAATACCTATTTAATTTAAGTAAGGAGCTTCAGTTTCAATGCTACAGGTAAATAATTAAATTTCCTTCTCTTTAAATGGAAATATCTTTCATAAGTCAAATTCATACTCCGCTAGTTGGTTTCATATAGAAAAAAATTACATGTAAGAGAAATTGTACATCTGAACTATGCTGTTGAAAAGTTCGTGGTGGCACACCTAGTGAACTATCCATGAAGTACTTACGTATCTAATGGATTGTATGCTCCTGTCGCAGACCCTGGATTTATGAAGAATTTATTTTCATGTTCGAATGCTTCAAATTTGTGTGTGTGTCCTGAAATAAGTATATCAACATCTAACTGCCTCTGTACCAGTGCTAAACTTTCAATGTCGCCCCATGGTACCACTTGATGACCATGACAAAGACCAATTCGAAACTGACCAACTGTGACTACCTTCTGTTCTGGGTAATTCAACTGCTGAAATTAGGACAGAAAAATAGTACCGTAATAAGATTTAGCAGCGATTTGAGTTAGTTAAAAGATCCATTCAACAGTTTACAATCAGTTTTGAATAAAGTATCTGTTTGCTTGGCGAGACTGAAGATTAGTGGACACAAAGAAATTTTGTTTTCATTGTTAGTAACATAGGGAGTCCACTCACACCATTAGTATTATTTAGAGCCCCCTAACAAGACCCCTCGTATTCCGCAACTAAAGGTGTGTCCACTAATCATCAGTTATCTCATTTACTTTTAATCTTCATTCATTTTCAATCTTATAATGACACATAAATGTGTCAGAGTTCACAGACTAATCTTTGTGACACTATGGATTAGTGTTCTAATTCAGACAGCAATTCACACTGCACATAGCATGACAATAGTACAAGCAAATCTGCACCTTTAGCAGTACCTGACACATATTTGATTCAAAAATATTTTGAGATATTCCTCAACTGACTCAAAGTGTTGAAAAATCCTCGACATTTATGGATACGCTGGTTCCTTTTTACCATTCAAATGCATCGATTTTTGCCAAACATTGATGAAAGGGTTAGACTCAATCCAGCATGATCTATATTTATTGTCTTTCTCAAGAACAGTACACTTACCTCATCAAAATCTCCTTTCACCACATGAACATCACTTGCTAATGTTTTCAAGTAATCAATGGATTCCTTTGTACATAGATTTCCTGTACATAAAATATGTTGAATTTTCCCAGGCACTAATAATTTCTTGAACTTGGCTGGCAATCCATTACAACGGTAAGGTACGTGAAGATCTCCAAGCACTAAGACCAACTATATAGAAAGACAATTGAAATTAGATTAATTGATAAAAGACATCCGTTGTCAGACGTGTATCTTTAGAAGGGTCTGTCATTCAATATGAGACAAGTCAACAAGTTGTTAATTGTCATTTATCGATATGAAACTTCCAAAGAACGATGTGATTGTGTACTGCGTTCAATTTCACTTCATGGCAAATTGTCCTCATTTGACCTTTACTGCACCCTTAGCCTTTCCGGACGTCCACAAATGTATTCAAGACTATGCAGGTGCACCCGGTTTTCAAGGTTCAAGGCGTCCACCATTGCCAATTTAGCAGTACCTATAGAGATCCAAGTTCTGTACATTCATTTGAAGGATCTGGACGACTAGATGTCCTCATCATAATGGAAATTTTCATTTACAACAGGTGCGTTATATGGGCAATGAAAATTTTACGAGCTGGATCACAACACAGTACCCTCCCCTCGCTCTGTAATTTTGACTTCCGGGGTCACATGACGGTGACGTACACATGTTATTTGTGACTTTATATCAAATTCTATGACAGTTTACGCTATTCATGGATAACTATAGATATCAAAACGTCGTACGAATGATTTGTAGAGAACATTTCCCCTATGATTTTCTGAAAAATTGGTTAAATGGAAAGACGACAAGTGGCTTCCACTTACCATGTTTGCCGCTGCGCAGAACCGTAAGCGCAGATCGATGATCTGGTAATTACTGACATTTACAACACTAAATCTGATTGGCTTAAAGTAATAGTGAAGAGAAATTCAAACCAATCAGAAATATCATAACAAACATATCATGGCAGTCTCTCGGGGCAAAAGAACATGGCGGTCAGCTTGAACTTACGTCGAGCAAGCTTCGACTATCAAAGCAATAGTTAGGCACTACCGGAGACCCATTGATTGAACTTTGGTAGGACAAACAGAATGAAGTGTCTTATACCGGGAACAACGTTAAAGGTAACTTTCCCTTTGTATGTTCAACAAACGCCTCTATTACATGTAATCAAAACAATGCTGTGTGGGGACGACTACTTCCATGAGTGACTGTCGTTTACTCCTAGAAAGATGGTCTGTTGGAAACTGTTGAAAGGTTATGAAGGAATAAGCATTCCAATTTTATAAAAGAATTAGAATGGTAGATGACTGAGAAGTACTGTACTTTATTGGGTTTTTTAATGTTGCAGTTTTTGGCCGAGCGATACATTGCCTTTCCAAGATTGGTGAAGATCTTTACATCGAGCCACTGGACTATGGAGTAAGTAGCTCCAAATCTTGTGTTATGACCACAGTCGCTTGGTGGGCTGTTCAGCTTTGGGACTATTCGCCCCATAGACGAGTGTACAGAAGCAAGAAATACCCCAAATCTGGAAACAGAATGGCTATAAAAACCACGCCATGTCACATTCCGTGTCCGATTTCACTGTGATAATTAGCAAGTTCATCTATCATGCAACCGTCGATCGTTCCCTATCATTCTAAAATTTCATACCTGATACTTTATCTGATTCAAAAACGCTCGTTTCGTGTGCTTTTCGGCCGAATTCGACGGACACCTCGCCAAAACCTGGGGGTGAGCAACATTCCGGTCACCTCTTGGGTACCTCCACTTTACTGACGTTGGCGCCGCCTACCCATTAGGGATGACTGGAATGTTGCTCACGCTTATGTTTTGGCCAGGTGTCTCTCGAACTCGGCCGAAAATCACAGGAAATGAGTATTTTGTAAGCAGATGAAGTATCAGGTATGAATTTTCGTGTGATTTTCGACCGAGTTCAGAAGACACGTCGCCAAAACATAAGGCATGAACAACCTTCCTGTCACCCCTCATGGGTACGCAGCGCTAACGTCAGTAAAGTGGAGGTGCCCAACGTCCACTGTGAGGTGACCGGAATGTTGCTCACGCTTATGTTTTAGCGACGTGTCCGTCGAATTCGGCCGAAAATCACAAGAAACGAGCGTTTGTGAAGCAAATCAAGTACCAGGTATGAATTTTGAGAATGATAGGGAACAGTCAACGGTTACATGATAGATGAACTTGCTACTTTTCACGGTAAAATCGAACGTCGAAGATGACATGGTGGCACTTGGGTTGTTTCTCGCTTCTGTACACTCGTCTATGGGGCGAATAGTCCCAGAGCTGAATAGCCCACGAGGGACTGTGGTTATGACACTTGAATTTACCATCTGCCGTTGTCTATCGTAAATTACCTTGTGTTTAATCTTTCTTGTGCATGTTGAAAATAATGCAGCTAATCGGAAACTGCTTAATCATGTGGTAAATTTGGTTATGTAGACTGGCAACATTTACTTCGTTTTTTCAAATCAAAACAAATTGACTGACTGAAGGCATGATGCCACATTTCATCGTTGATAAAGAAATATCGTGAAACGCAATACTCTGTTAGCATGCCTATACTGTCTGTAATATTACTCCACATATTTCTCATTTTGCATACTCCATGAATCCGAAAAGATGATCTTAATAGGAAGGATGACCTAGAACATGGTCCCTCCACAAATCTGTTTGTACTGGTGAAACTGTCAGTGTGCAGGTACTTAGAAGCTGATGCATGCTGACATGCACAGTATACATGTTGGCAATAAACATTTATTTTGATCCCTATCCAAAATTAGGGAACCACCAAAAGGAAATATCTAGGAACAATTTAAATTGAAAAAATTGAATTTAAAAAGTTTTAAATTAAACAAACAAGCAAACAAACAAACAAAAGCTGTATTACTGCCAATCAGAGCTATATAAATGATGGAAGTGATTTAAGTCATGGTAACACAGCTCTCAGTAAAAAATTGGTTGTCAAGGCTGCCAGCTCTTTATAGCGCTGCGTGATACAGTAATAGTTCTCTTCCTTCTACAGCAAAATTCTGATCATTCTACCAAGGATTGTGAGGCCCAGTCCCCTGTGAAATCACATTTTGGGAAAATGTATTGTCATTTTCAACAAAAGCTCTTTATCACTGTAATATTCTTGGTACACAATCATGAATCAAAATCATAAAGAGACTTTGTTGAAAGAAATTGACTTTTTCCTGTATTATTCTTCGTAGGGTTAAAAGAATATGTTTTCAATGAAATCACATTAGAAAAATGTATTTATATGCCTTGACATGACAAATGTGGAATAAGATCAAAACTCAAAAAAGAGTATTAAATTCTGAATAATTACTCCTTGTAGAGACAGGCATCAGTGTAGCATACAGTACAATCCCAAGACATTTGAATCTGTCAAAATGCTTAAGTTCTCATAAGAGATCTTCTCTTTTCCAGCTTGGGTTGAGGACTGTCAATTCATCCAGATCAGCTTATGCATGTTTTATATTTACACCAAGTTTCTTTTACCACTATGATGATGGTAAGCCAGAAGTCATATCCCAGCAAGCCCCAGCCGATGACGATGACAGTGCATTTAAATGCAAAATTACCATGAAGGTACTGTATTTTGCAACCAGTGTACAGAACTATCTTCAACCATCTTTTCTACTTCCATACAATTTTAATTTTAGGCTATGTGATTTCTTCTGAGCATGTGGGAATGTTACTCTTCAAATAATGTGGTAATATTGCCGTGTCTGTGTGTCTGGCTGAGTATGTTAGCATGCACAAGTATATATGTTTTCACATGACTAATATGCGCAGAGCCTTGAAAACTACGTCTCCTACTTAATTACATTTAGCATACAGGTTTTCTCATGCAAATCAGATTAACATTTGTTGAAATGTGTGTGCTAATAGTGAACTGTCTATGAAAAGTTATATTGACATCAATCACAGCTGATATTCCATAGCCATGAAATGCAGTTCTTGGAACATACTGAGGAAGAAACAAAGAAGTATACAAATTCTGTAAATCAGCTTTTGCAGTATATAGTGTGCTGGTATTCATTGCGATTTCAGAACAAGATTGGTAGGGATTTTGTAGTCACTGATTTAGAAGTTTCTGTGTTGACGTCTTCTTTTCATTTGTTCTGTTTTCCATCAGTCATGTCTGTCAGTATTCAAGTCACTTGCAACCATTGAGAAGACAGTGGAAAAATGTAAAATCAAACTGAATGCCACTGATGCAAGATTGATTTTCACTTTGTATTGTAAATATGGTAAGTTCTGAGCCAATGGTTTTATGATGAAGAGTAAATTGCTATTTATTGATAATCCTTAGATATATTTACTATTACATTTTAAGATAGTGCATGCTGTAAGTGTGTTGAAATGGATGTTGTAAAACTTCTATAAGTTATAAAGGAAAAAAGATAGTGGAAGAAATTCATCAAGATGGAGAGATCCGTTTGCCTCTTAATTTATTGAATCAGAATCTGTAAATAAAGTGGATGAAAATTTTTAAACTTGAATGAAGCAATGGCCTGAGTACATTTTTGTCAGGTGTTAGCTTTTGTATTGGCTGGCTTTGCAATGTTGCCAATTTTGCTGTATGCAAGTGCATCCTCAATCATCAATCTGTCACCCAGCTCAGCAAAGGGGCGTAGCAGAGTTGCCATGCCTTGCCTAACTTGCTCTGCTTGCCTCACCCAGCTGGCCCATTGAGGACTCAAAAGTTTTACATTATTGGTGCTGTACAATGCAAATGTCCACTATGCAGTGAGCTTGACATTGTAAAGACTGTCATGGAATTTTTCATTGAGTATGAAGTAAGATCCATGCAAGTACTAGTTTTGACCTGATGTATCCAATAATTGTTTAATTTCCATTGACAGGTATTACAAAGACATACAACCTTACTTATCAAGAAACAGAATCCCTTCAGGCAGTTTTTTCAAAAGATCTCTGTCCTAATAAACTTGTGGCACAATCAAGGTAAACATTTTAACATTCATTAAAGGTATAACACTTCTGAGATATCAAAAGTTTGTTTTTAGATCCTGAACATGGTTTACAGTACATTCTATCGTTCTGTATTTACCATTGCTCTCACGCTATGTATCAATGTGTATTGTAGTCTGTGAGGACACAGAGTGATATTTCTGTTAGTGTTAGGCACCACATAACATACAAAACCACCCTTCAGCACAAATCTCTGTTATTGATGTGTTCACAATATATTTGCTGTGGACACGGCCCCTCAACCACTTTTTCACTGAAGTTGCCCAATATGTACCATACATAAGGCCGCACAGTTTACAACAATTAGCATCGGTAATACTTGCAGGTGAGATGATTGGACCAGTTATGCAATGCTCTTCACACAAGGACGAATGATACATTGATATGAGTAACACCACCTTAGTATGTCATGATAATATTGTTTATGTTTTTTGCAATTTTCTCCTATAAGTCTATTGACGTGTATCACTTAATTTTGCCAACTGATATGAGGCAATGCTAGATACAGGAAAAGTTGGTGGTTGCCATTCAACCAACAAAACTTTTCCTTCTGAGGTACAATGTATAAAATCCTCATTTCATGCTTTTGTATCTTACTTATAGGCTGCTATGTGAGGCAGTTGGTAACTTCCAGCCATCGCAAGAAGAAATCACTTTAATTGTTTCACCAGAAAAAGTCAGCTTGAAAAATTACGTAGATGATGAGCCAGGTTGGTTTTGGTTACTTTTTCACCAAATTCTTTTCCAGTGTTCAAAAAGATCTAATAAAAGTCTTTATCTCAAGTGTAGATTTTTTGAACATGGATGACTGTGCAGTGAATGTTGACAGTGTTTCTATTGGGAAAGCTGTTGACCTTGATGGAGATGTTTACAATATTTTTGACCTTCTTAGCCAAGGACACATTGATGGTAAAACATGCACACAGTAAACAAAGGCACTGCATGAGATAGTTAGCCACCTTTCCTCCTATCATAAATGAAAACTGATAGTGTTATATGAAAAATAAACTCGCACACTTTAATTCATAACCGTGGTATGTTGTACAGACTATCCTCCTCATTGAGCCAAAAATGGAATAAAACAAGCTGTAGTTTCATACCTATAGGTTCTTGTACAAAGATGTAGGAACATAGTAAATAGTAGATGGGTCTGCTGTCCTCTAAAATGGCTGTTTTCATACACAAACTGACAGGATTGAGAGAAACTACAAACTTGTATTCACTAGCTTGGGAAATCCATTTGTATTGTATGAATGAATGTATGACCAGTGAATGCTCTGACAGACTGTCATTTTTTGGCAACCAACGCCATACTTTTTATGGAAATTCATAAAAATTTAGAATCAAACAGTGTTTCATCTAGGCTGCGCGATTGCGCAATTCCCCCCTCTTTGGCGTGCTGTGCGCCGCCAATTGTACGTAGAAGGGGCGACCCATCGCGCACTGCACTGAGCTAGCTGGCTGGAATGGCATATCAAATATCATGGGTGTCACACTTCGGATATGACCCGTTATCATTATCGGCACCTGTTGATACTTTGGCAACAGGCATTGTATAGTGTAGCAAGAACATTTACGTCAAAGGGACTAATTTTTGTACTTTCCGTATGCTGATTTTGCATATGAAAGCATGTCAGCCCATTGATAATTTAAAGTTCATTGCCCTAGCTATATAAGGTTTTGTGTCTCATAATATCTCTGTACGATCGAGAAAAGGAGACAAACTGAAGTTTTTGTGCATAGTATGCATGTCCATAACACTATGCAAATAATTCTGGTAGCAAAAATTGACACGGAAATTGGACTTTTCTGTTACAGAAACGTGTTCAGTTCAGTGAATGGCATGGCATTGGCACTTTGACGGGATTGCATGCAATGACACAAGCAAACTGTAGTGTCAATGGGCCCGGTTTTTGAATTCAGTGAACAAAAATTGACTTGTTTTTCTGGCAAATAAACCCTAAAGTTAACTGTTGGTGACAACCAACCTTTCTTTTTGTTATTTTCCCACTGTAAAATGACTGACAAAAAAGCAATTGGAGCGAATCTGACATCGAGAAACTCCACATTCAAAACACGGCATGGCAGACAGACTAATCTGACCTCCTAAGTTGTTCCTTTAAACTCTACTGAGTCTGCGCACAAGACTACAAGACCAGCTAGGTCACTAGAAAAATACAGCTAACTGGTTTGTATAGGGCAATCTTGATCCAAACTCTACAGTGGTTAGGGATGATATAAGCACAGTAAAAACGTGACAAACAAGTATATTATTTTTTTCAGAAGATAGAAAAACATTCCTTTATAACTACTAAAGATTTTTTCTTGCTTTGTGTAAGTACACACAGTTCAGTTAAAAATGAAAAAATTCCCTTGAGGTACATGCGCAGTGGAAATGGCTAGCTGTTGTTATTGTGTTTGAATGTACTTTTAAGCCACAAGAAAGTAAACATACAGAATATGTACAAACAAACATACAGAATATTGTAGCATACAAAATACGCTACTATTTTTCCAGGAATATTAATGCTTATGAATATTAATGAGCCGCCCGCCACTCGTCTAAGCTCTATATACATTCACAACAGAGATACTCCAATTTGTTGACTTTTGAAAAAATCTTATAGAGGATGGTGTTTGCAGCCAGCAGCTTGGATTGTGTAAGCAGGTGATTTATGGCTTGTAGTATGTGTATCACAAGTGACATCACTGCAACATTAAAACTAATGTGTAAAGTCGTGATTTACGTTTCAGTTAAATCCCCCCCAAAAATTTTAAAATCCCCCTCAAAAATTCCTGCAGAGGGGGACCAGTCGCCCCTTGGTGTAGCATTGTGAAACACTGATCAAAGACTCGATCAGTGATACTTCAATGAATTTGTTAGCTTCCTATTCCATTAGTTCTTAGCTAAGTTTATTAACATTAATTTAAAAAACACTTACATCTGTATCAACTGAAAGACAGAGCTTTGCTATATCATGACGACATGTTTGTTTATTTTATTTCCCTTTAGACCCAACAAAAGTGACTCGCACTGAAATGGCTTTGTTACCAGAGGAATTTGATGATGTCACAGTCGGAGTGGACACAGAAGTCACTTTCTGTTTAAAGGAATTAAGAGTATGTAGATGATTCTGTTAAATTGAATACCAATACCGGTAACTACAAGTGCCAGTATTTTGAAAGTTTATGCAATAAAGGCAGAGATTTTGGTAATTTATGTCATGGTAACTTTGCACTTTGTGTATTACTAGGGTGTACATGATCACCAAATCATGTCAACCAGAATGCCTTGATATTTTAGCAGACACAAGTGGTCAATCCAAACTTGCTAAGTTGGTTTGTAATGTTCAGATTCTCCTCCCAGTACTAGTATTGAGTGTGTTAGACTATTTTAGACTGAACACCCAAAGGGTTTAAGACACCTCGCACCTAAACCAGGTTGACCCACACAACTTTGTCCCAAAATCATTTTGTACCAAAACCACCTTGTCCCATGGCCCCAAGTACCACCTCATCTCAAACTACTTCACCCCAAGTTCTAGCTCATCTCAAAACCACCATTTGGTCTCAGTGTAACCTGCAAAACCACATGCACATGTACAATTGTAGCCCTACTAGCATTTAATAGTATGGTGAAAGTCTTTGACAATGCTGTCTCCCTACACCTTCATACTGCAAGTAGAATAGAAGCTGGTGCCATGCACAGAACTGCGCAATGTCAGTTTCTCAAATGGTGTTTAATTTCAAAACTTTCCACTCCACAAAAAAATTATCTACAGTATGTTCACAAATTTGCTTCAGATATGTCCACGTTCATCAATATTCCCAATCACGTCAAGCGTGTGTCCGGTCCAGGATGTTCCAATACTTCCGACAGAGTCGGAGTTGGACAGATGCGTTGTCATTGCCAAACTTACGATGCTAAACTCAGAATGACAAATCAAGAAATGTTCACAGACGTGTGAAGCGGTACGGTATACGTGTATAGTTTTCCATGGAGTGTCGTTTGTACCTCCGTGAGTCTCCTAATAAACCAAATGTTTATTTGACTTCCTCTGTTTTGTTCTGTCGTCGCTAAAATAGAGTGTACTACGTTGTGTGCAAGTGCAATCGATATTATGACGATAACTGACGCGACGCAGTTTCGATCTGCATATCAGTCAAATTTCACTACGTTAGAGAAATTAAGGGGATTCCCTGCCCGAGTTTTGGAAATGCATCCGATTTTTGTACTTTTTTAGTTCCAATCATAAGTCTCGCAACTCAAATTGGCAAATAATGTAATACACGATAATCTGGGCTTGTTTTCTGACTTTCAACCGCCATCTTGATATTTGGCCCGAAAACAGCATCTGATGCAGGCCAATGATGTAGACGCCACAAGCAGAAAATTGATAGGCAATTTTACGTGACTTCTCTCGTCCGATCGTTATATCCAAATTTGCCTGACGTACCGTACACGTTTGCCATCGTTTGGTGTAGGGTAGAAGACACAAAACCAAACCAAACGGCCCTTTTCAGGACCACGAAAATTTCCAAAAAGAGAGAACCCGATAATACATTTTCTTTCATGGTTACCAAGATCATGGAGGTAGCCAAGATGTAATCGACTTGAATGTAATCTGATTACATTTTTTATTCCCAGAAATGTGGCGGTACGTACAAAAGTTGGAGAATTGTGAAGATGCTATTGCGCACATCTTTCAACACTGGAAATCTTGACACATATTTTACTTATTTTTAGTCACCGTTAGCAGATAAAGCGAATGCTAATTGACAATAGGTACACATCCAGCTGACTCTTGTCTTACTTTGCACAAAGTTTGAATGACAATGGTATTCAAATCCCCATCGGCGTCCTCTGGGTCGACGTTCTTACTGGCCACACACAATTACTCACTAAAATTGTACCGAAAACTTGAGTCATTATGCATTGATAAGGTATTTACCCTGCTGTAGAGCATTCCCATTTCCTAAGATTTCATTAAAAACACGCAAAACACTGCAATTTCTGGGGCTCTCTGTTCAAGCTACTCGGTCGACGTCTCTTTGCATAATGAGCGTCCTTTCATGTAATCCGGTATTTATAACCAATTGTCTTTAAATACAATTTTGCCACCACAGTGAGCCCTAAAAGTCTCAGGTGGTCAAAAATATTTTCAACATGGCAGACTTCTACAGGTAAAACACATAAGATTACAGAAGTCAAAGTAAGGTTTTAGTTTATAAAGGAATTCGATACCATAAGTGCCTGAAAAGATGACCCCTTAGCACAAGAGAAAAGTAATCAGCACTTTAAATGAAATATATTCCACCCTTGTTTTTGTATGAATGTAATGCTGCTTTTTAGTTCAGTAATCCATACATGCACTTCTTTCACAGATTTGATTCATATTATAAAGCCAAATTTAATTTGATTTGTCCTATAGGCCATATTATCATTTGCTGATGCCTGCTGTCTTCAAGTTTCCTTACAATTTGAAACTGTAGGCAAGTAAGTATGCCAAGTTATCTTGCTTAAATAAGCAATAGATTTACTGTTTAAGGTAGAATACAGCTTGGGGACAGATATTCCAACCTCAAACTTTTACAGTGCCTTTTTAGTCAACCATGTATGGGGGCTCTTTTTGCAGTTCTTTGAGTCAGAAAAATTTTCACCATTTTAGTATTTCAAAAATCTAACATTTTATCTTTCCCCATAGATTTAACACAGGGAAGGCCGCCATTTTGAATTTCTTGAGTTGTTAAATGTGTGGTAGTTTGCTTCATACCAAATTTTGCACAATGACCCCTGATTTTAATTCTTGATTTCAAAAGTTACCTTGGGGAAAGTCTGAGCAAAAGTTTAAGTTTTTCCAATCTCAAGGTGCGAAGTACCTTAATGTCAGTGTACACGCTACTCTTTTTGTTACAGCTATATGTATATACGGTACTGGTATTGGAGGTACTGTCTAATTTGACATTTTGTCAGAACTTACAGGGTAGTACCGCGGTGTATATAATGAAAAATACTTTACATGATCTGTCCTGCTCTCATGAAATTTATGGCTGCATAGATGATATCAATAAGATTTGTTCTAAGAGTTGTAACTGAATCCTATGCAGCAGACTTTTGAATGTATACGTTTGATTGCAGACCCATTGTGTTCTCATTGGATGGTGACAGTATCTATGAAGCCAACTTTGTGCTAGCTACTCTAGCCGAGCCTAGTTCCATTCAGAATTTGAGCCAACCACAACAGTCAACATCAACATCAAGTCACAAAACAGTTCAAAAAGGGTCAAGGTATGAAAATGTCACCGTGAATTTCATCCAGAATGCTACAAATAGGCATCTAACACTGATAGTTGTGGGTGATTTTCCGTTGTCATTTTGAAACTCATGTATTCATTGTATCATGCAATATCTGGTGGGCTTGTGTGGGGTTCAAAAACAACGACAAGTTTGCTTATTCCTCTCATGCTTTTCATACAACACCTGAAAACCATCAACCATAATATCACCTGTCAGATATCAAAAATCCCATGATTTCAACTGATGTTTTAGTTGTTAAATCTACTCTGTAATGTAACATATTGGTCACTGATGGTAATATTTTCCGTGATCATTTCAGGGAGAAACAGACTTCACTGAAATCAAGGAAACACAGGAATACAAATGAGAGCAGAGTCAGTGTGAAACAAGATCAGTTGTTACACAGGTAAGAGTTGAAAGTAATCAGCAATATACAGCAATCAGTGCAATGAAATATTGGAGTGGCTGGTTTTGAGATAGAATGCAGCTCACCACGGGGACAAATATTTGGACTCTCAAACTTTTACAGTATGTTTTTTGCCTACCACTTGGGGGGTTTATTTTGAAGCATGTGGAGTAAACAAGTTTTCACTTGCTTAACCCTTTCACCACCATGGTTTGTCCCAAATCCATTGTTTTCTATGGTAAAGTTGGACCTGTATACAGGGAACTGGGGGTGAAAGGGTTAATTTTGCGAAAATCTGGAATTTTATTTTCTCCCATAGAGATAAAACAGACATGGCAGCCATTTTATATTGTAAATATTGGGTAATTTGTTTCTCTGCTGCCAAATTGCATGGTTGCCCCTCACATTGGACAGCCGTGTGTTCCCTTGCCAAGCTGGACCTCTTTGGCAGTAAAAAGATGAACAGGTTGTATCTTGTGTGTCTTATAACATGAATATAATTGTGAAATTTATCTTGAGAGTGATCAGCTATGGCATATATTACATAGTTTTAGGACATCAAGGACACAGAACAATCTGACACCGTCTGTGAGCAGTGGAGGGAGGGGAGATGCTGGTCCAAGTCACAGCAACATCAATCAAAGGAGAGATGCTCCAGTGGCGGAAGCAAATGAGAGGAAAGATGCTGTTGCTAGGATACAAACCCAGGATGGTGATGATGATGACAGCAATGCCTCCAGTCAATCGTTCCCGTACCAAGGTATTTCAAATGTCTCTGATTGTGAAAATTATAAATTAAGTGTTGGTAAAAAAGTAACAATAAAGAGCAAAACAGTTATATGCCTCTAGTGATGTATCAGTTTCTGCTTTAAAGAGACTTTTCAAGTTACATATTGAGTACTCTAATTTCAAACTGATATGAATTAAAAAACCCCAAAGAGATTAATTCATGATAATAGATAGATAAATGCCTGATTGGCAAGTCATCCTTCTCCATTGTTTGTTACAGGAACAGTAAAGAAACAGGAAACAAAAGAAACTGATTATGTCAAGTCGGAGACAGCAAAGACATCAACAGAGACGTTATCAATGGCACAACAAAGAAACACAGATCTTGATGAAAGCACTGCAGACGTTGACATGCCGACAGATGAGGAGGAGGAGGAGGATTTTAATGTTATACCCAGTACACCTCCCTCTAAAAAGGTTTGTGAATCATAATTGTCTTCACTAACGATTCTCAGTTAAACCAGGAAAGCATTCACAAGTGAAAGATTTTTTCTGAAATCGTAAAACATTTTGCATTGCCGAGCCTTCAAAACATGTATTTCCGGTGATTTTGTGCTAGTAATTTTCATATTTTAGGCTTGTCTAAATGTGTGACCATAGTAGTATGTGATTTAGTGATGAGGTTTGACCATTTTGAGCAAGCTATATTAACCAAAATGACAAACCTTGTTGTAATGAAATTGTTATCACTGTTTCTATGCCTGACACTATCATCCTTTCAAGCAATGTCTGATCTGTTTGAATGGAATACTAGACTTGTTTCCAATAGTGTTTTTAAACCTTAAGTGTACAACACCATGCCTTGAATTCTGTATCAATCAAAATCTACGATTGTACATGAATTGTCCATCAGCTCATTGTTAGACTTTAGTAATCACAGTAACTGAAGTCTTGATGGAGTGGATTTTTTAAAAACTTTTGAATTTGTTCTTTTCTTTTCAGTTTAAGTCCATGTTCTTTGGATCAAGCCAGTCCCAAAACACCACATCACAACAAATGGTTGCTAAGAAACCAGCGGTCATATTGGCAGAAGACACAGATGAAGAGTCAGATTGATGGTCATGTACATGTGAATGTAACGGACGTTTTGATTGGTTGTAAAGTTGCTGCAAAGTTTATTTTTATGATGTAAATGCTGCAAACATTCTGTAAAGGCAGTTGACGCATTCTATTCCATTTTGAACCCTAGAATAACCTAGCAGCGATTGAATGTCTGTTTTTAAATTTTCAGAGGTGGGTTAAATTTTCTTAAATTTCGTAGTGTGTCACTACGATGGATTTAAGCCATACCCCTGTATCTGAGCAGTTGAAATGGTAATTGCTGACTTCAAAGGTGTCATTGAAGCACATGAAGAAATCACAGGCATTTACAATTGTACAGAAACACAGATGTTTGTAAACACTAAATGGATGACTCCAACATGAATTGATTGCAATTGTTTCACCAAAATACAATAATTGTTAGAATTCTTTGAGCCCCGAGCCCAGACTGAACTTGTTGTTGTGAGTCTACATGAAAGAGCATGTCGTGCATAGTTGTTGTGATGCACTGCTCTCATCATAACATCACAGTGTAATATAATATTGAGATGAGAAAGTCATCATGTCCACTATATTATAAATATTTTCCTTGATTTTTTACAGTAAACCTTCATTAAAGGCTTTTCTACATACAATTGTAAGCCATCTTGAGTGTATTTTTGTGTGCAGCAATGTGGGTGTTTTAGGTTATATCTAGTCTTGAAAATAGAGATCGTGCTGCTCGGACAGATGTACGGATTCCTTTATATACACCAGTGCAGAGCTTCAAAATCCAATTGAGGTTCCTGACGCTACTCTTTTTACACAGAGGGTTCAAGATGATGTAATGATCACTGATTTGATAACACGTACAACAAACAACAGATAATATTCTTGTAACAATGTGGATTGTCCTTGATGTTGATTCACTTGCCGAGTCATCATGCTTGTCACTGTGAATGCAAGGGTAACCTGTCCACTGTCTATAACCATGACTCATTTTAAACCCCTAATATTTAACACCAGGCCCTGCTTTGCATTTCAAATAAACCAATATTTTATCACAGATGAAATCATTGCAGATTTGACAAATGCCCAGCCCATGTAAAATCACAAACTGATGGGCAACTGGTGTGGAGTATTAAATTTGAAACGCACTTCCATCAGGTATATAACCCTCTTACTGCATTGCAATGGATGTATGTAGCCACCTCTTGTAGGTTCTGTTTCTCCAATATGCTTTACCTGAACGCGAGAGTATGTACACACAAGTCTACAGGCAGTATCCGTTGTATTGCATGGAATGTCCCTTACCTATTTCTGACAAAAGCTGTGATAGAGGGCGCTGTCACAGTGTGCTATTACTGAGCACATTGAATCACATCCACAGACCCAACGGGAGGCAAGTAATCCGTCATGTGCAAGAGAGAACTTAATTGAGTTTTCCTGTTCATTTGTGGCAAATAAATATGCTGTTACATTCATGTAAATGCTACTGCTCTGAAATGATGCAAATTTACAAATTCATTCATTTTACAAAATCTTTTACCAGTGTGCGTTCACTATATTTCATGATTGACATAATTTATGTTATTGAAATTAGAAAAGGCCGTTGGTAGTAAATCTGTACATGTCAGCTCCCTAGGGAGAATTTGCAATATTAAAGTACAACTCTGAGTCAGGGAAACGCAATAACCAAAGTGAAGGATAGATGCCCTACAGCAATGGTTTGTTTGTCCCGACAGATAGCAGTTACTATCATTTACGGTTGCAGCAATCTCTCAGACGGATTGATCTGTATTGGAAACACTGCATGTTGTCACAAGGGATGCATCATTAGGCAGAGTATGCATTCATTTGTTCAAAATACAACAGAATGCTCTGCGCTCTATCTTTGCTGTGTGCTCTATGAAACATGCAATCAAAATGCCTTCCAAAATATCAGTTAGCAATTCATAAATAACTTTCAAGTATATTTTTACAGTAAATCAGTATATCTTTTTATCAGTATATCAGACGGCTTTGTAGCACCAAATTCTTGATGAGCTGAAGAATGTGCATGTAAATACTGTATAAAATCAGTACTTGACATCAGATTTTGATGTATTGAAAATTCTACTCTTCTTGAAGCGGTGAATAACCCTGTGAATGCAGTAATTTTTCTCAACCCAATTTCAGTGCAACATTCTACCAACTGTTATGAATTTTTGTGGAATTTGCTTACAGTTTTGGACCAAAGGGACAAAACATTTCATTGTCTACTGTTTTTGACCAAAAGTCTGGGAAAAATGTGAAAAATTTGTGATCTGAAAAAAATTGTTTGCGTTATATTCTGTAAAAGCAACAAAAATTGACACTGGCACTGAGGATTAATGTCAATGGTAAGTCTCCACAATAGTCAGTACAGTGAAACTAAAATGCATAATTCCTTTGTCAAATTCATTCAACGAAATCAGCATTCCTAATCCTAGTGTGCACATTTCACTGTAACATTCCATGATTGACATTTGCTTTCATGTCATTGAAATTGACAAATCAATGTTATTGGTTTGTTTGCCAACACAAGTGTGATCACCTGTGTAGTGATCCCTGACAAAATTCAGTGGGACTTTATTGCTACTGTCTGACATATCAATTTAATCAAAATTAATGCTTGGATGGACTTAACACAATTTGTTCATCATGTTACTTTCACCCTGGTCTGAAGAAGGTACCAATTATGTATCCAAGGATACAAGATGTAAGAGAATTCTTTGTTGTTTTCCCTGCACAAATTTGTATATTGATGGATCTGTCTTGCATACTGCCTGCACCATGCAGGTAATTTATGGAGATCATACAACAGGCGGATTTCAATCCAGCTAGCCTCAGCACAGCTGATTTCACAGACACAACCAGCAGAGTTCAAGGGGTTGTGATAAATCAATTATGTCAAATAGGATACACAAATGACAAAATTGTAAAATTATCAATTAATAATATGTAATAGAGAAGTATTTAGATATTTGAATCAAAGAATCAAAATTACAACTAAGTAACCATAAAAACAGCTTTGCAAAGACAATTCAAATGTCACTAATGACGACAGGTTGAAGTGATCATCCTCTATTGATCTGTTAATATGTAAATTTCTTTTGTCGTATCAACTGAAAATATCAATAGTTGTTGTTTGCTTGACCAGTACAGTTCAAAGTGTCTGTTAATATGTAAATTTCTTTTGTCATGTCAACTGAAATATCAATATTCCTTGTTTGCTTGACCAGCGGAGCAGTGCAATGTATCTGTTAATTTGTAAATTTCTTTTGTATTCAATTGGCTCCATATTTCTTGTTTGCTTGACCAGTGTGACAGCGAAATATGCACACTTCTTTCTTGTACTGAACTAGATTGTGTTTGGCCGATTACACAATAGTTTGTGACTATTACAAAATTTACACTTCTCCCAATCAAGAGTGGCTTTGCAAATAATTTAAAACAGGAAATGGCTAGAAACTCTGTGCTTTAAAGGTATACTGTAATTCTAGGAATTCTGCATCAAAAATCATCCATATATGCCATATATGCTTATCAATACAGTACATATTCATGCAATAACCAATTTCATTTTTACAACTAAATTTTTAGTTCAAACTGCAGTAAAACTACTTCATCAACAGTGGCATTGTATACAATGCGTTGTGTTTGAGCTGCAAGTATATTTCATGAATAAAAAACTTGTGTTCTTAAAAAAAATATCAATAGTATTATTAAATGTTGCTGCTATATTGCCCTTTGAAAGAAAATGAAAAAAGTCAACTGAATCATATCATGATGTTAATAGTTCCTTTATTTTCCTCACTGCAACATATTTATATTTCCATCTGTGCGTACATCAACATTCCTTACAATCTAAAATCTTCTCTAACTTCACACAAAATACACAAACAAGGTTACAGTAAATACAAATGTTCATGGTAACACACACAAATTTTCATTTTGACTTTGAAAAAAAAAAACATCTGCTAATTCTGAAGTGGTATTTTTCAGATCAGAACTGATTTGGCAAACATACTCCGAGGCATCTTTGTTCTTCATGCATCTCACAAAAATTTCATCTTAAGGTAGAATGCGCCTCAGGGACAGATATGGGAACTTTCAAATATTTACTATGTTCTTTTGGCCAACCACTTTTGCGGGTTCATTTTGAACTAATGGAGTAAATAAAGTTTTCACCACCTTAGTTTTCTCAATATTGAGAATTTTATTCCCTACTGGAGATAACACAGGGGTCGCGGCCATTTTGAATTTCAAATATCAGTAAATATCAGATAAACTTGTTTCTGTAGTACCAAAACTTGCCTGTGACCCCTGATTTTTATCCTTGATTTTATAAAAATGGTTGAAAGTTTGCTTGAAGAGAGCTGAGCAAAAGTTTAAATCTTTCATTTCCGAGGCGCATACTACCTTAATAAAGAGATGCAACGTAAAAACCCAACCAGTTACTGACAGCAGATGGGAGTTGTAAAATAGACATGAAAGCTTTTACAACTACTGGTGCTGAAGTACAATGGTGTGATGACTTGTGAACATCAGCAAAATATGTAAAATGTAAAACATATGAAAGCAGCCGGCAAAATCTGTGAAAACTCAAAAATTTCAGATTTTCAGGTAGAGGATATAGCTGTCTTCACGTTTGCCGAACCATTCGATATACATTTCATATATTTATCTCTAAAAACGTCTGAAAGAACCTGTACACCACCTATTTACAGATGCTGAAATCATCTCATCACATTTTTTTTTGGTTTTGTTTTTTGACAATTTTTATCCAAAAAGATTATGAATATGCATTGTTTTACAGACTAGGGAGGGAAAAAAACAAAATAACTTACAAGATGCAAAGTTGTTCTTGGTATCACTCATAATACATTTGTTAGACTGGTGTTCTAACTTATTGCTCTTTTTTTTCTGAAGTATGAATTATCGGACATACATGCAGCTCAAACTTTTGTGGACAACATACATTATAAAGTGATTGGGCAATGGTTTTACTCTGGAATGAAAAGGATACGCAGTATTCCACAGACTCAGTAAGCCCAAACAATCACATGACATCAGCACACATAAACTGACGTGTACAACTGCGTATGGAAATACACTGTCTTTCTTTGTATTCCATTTGTGCATGCTTTTGTTTGCACCATGGCCCATTCAAATTCAAGGCTTTAACCCCATCCAGTGAGCAAATTTTATCAATGCTGTACAGTTCTATTTTAACTAACATGACTGAAATCTGTCTTGAAGTAAAGTTTCCAAAATATTCCTACAGACATGACGGTCTGATATCGGTGACAACTGTGAAATGTAACCCTAGGGCGTGACAAGGTTGCATGAAAATGCATTGTACATTTACGCAGATAGGATTGAGCCATATTTGATTCACTAAAGGCTGACCAGCAAACTGTGTATTCAGTTAGGTCAAAGGTCAAAGATTCATATCCAACAGTGAGCTTCTGTGAGGGAGGAAGAATGTTTAGTGTCACTCAATCACAAATCCATAGAAAAAATAGAAATACTTGAGATTCACTCTTTCCAAAAAAAAATCAATCACTTGCATCATTTACAACTGTTTCCATGCAGTTACTTTATAATTCTAATGGGTTTCATGAACAGAGTGACGCCGTCTCCGACAGAGATTCCCTTCCTCACTGACTGCAATACATTGTGGATAATCTCCAGTGGTTTTTGAAGTTCAATTGAAGTTACGGAAAAGGTTAGCCACATGTCCTTCACCATCCTCATTAACCCCAGGCTGTCTCATACAGATAATAGATAATTATCTTGGCATCATTGGATACACCTACTCTGATTTTTCACACAGGAAAACCTTTCACAAGATGAATATATGTATAGAACACCTGTTTCTATCACTCAGCTAATGATGTATTACCTTTTTGTTGCCAGATCTGTATGGTTTAAATCCACACACAGCAACCATGATGCTGATTGGAGACACTCAATCAGGTGATCAGAGTATATGAGACAAGACATTATTGAAGAACTTGTAGATTTGTTTTGTGCATGGTCAATGTGTTCACCAGCAACATATGAACCTACAAATGGTCTTGAACAAACGCCAGACTTGTCATTTTCGGACTATTTTGATCATGTGTGAAGGTAAGTTTCTTGACCCTAATAATTATCACAGGTGATTCGGAGGCTGATTTTCATAGCTACGGTACATTTTCAAATTTCGTTCCGGAATGCAAATAGTGTTTGCTGGGATGATCTATTCCAGTTTTAAGATCGGTAACATCGGAATTTGATGAAAGTTATCATCTGCATCGGATTGGTTTTAAAATACAAATACTTTGGGGTACAGGTTGTACCACAACATTTTTGCATTGGTTGCATGGTCAAAGGTTCATAGGAGTTACAATACACAGTGTGGTCAGCCCATCTCTTGAGCTTTTAGCTGCAATTACGTCAATTATTTTATGGTGACATGTAATGGTGACAGACACAGATACGCTCCTTTTGCATCAGCATGCACTTGGTGATGTTAGTATGTATGAGTGAATGAATGCAGAAAGAAACCACAAACTTTGTGTTCAACAAGTCATCGTTGATGACACAGTCCCCACTTGTTAATGGGTATTTTGATTACAGGTCCTCAGAGAGGATAGAGTCCTCTTCATTAGGTCTGTGATAAAAAATACTTTTGAATGAATTCGCTTGATACCTGTCTGAGTTATGGTTCAGGACATGAAAAAATTGTAACAAAATGGTCGCACAGTGGCCATATTGGATCGCATCACAAAACAAATTGATGTGCATAGCTATGACATTGGTCGATGTCCTTGTACCAACTTTGAATAAAATTGGTCGAAACATGCGGATATGCCTGAGAAATGGCTCTGTACATGAAAAAATCGATAAAATGGCCGCCTGGCGGCCATATTGGATCGTATCACAAAACAGATTGACGTGCATATGTATGACATAGGTCAATGTCCTTGTACCAACTTTGAATAAAATCAGTTGAGATATGCCTGAGTTATGGCTCTGTACATGAAAAAATCGTAATAAAATGGCCGCCTGGCGGCCATTTTGGATCGTATCACAAAACAAATTGACGTGCACAGCTATGACATTTGTCAATAAGCTTGTACCAACTTTGAATAAAATCGGTTGAAACGTGCCTGAGTAATAGCTCTGTACATGAAAAAATCGTAATAAAATGGCCGCCTGGTGGCCATATTGGATCGTATCACAAAACAAATTGACGTGCATATCTATGACATTGATCAATGTCCTTGTACCAACTCTGAATAAAATCGGTCAAAACATGCCTGAGTAATGGCTCTGTACATGAAAAAATCGTAATAAAATGGCCGCCTGGCGGCCATATTGGATCGTATCACAAAACAAATTGATGTGCATATCTATGACATTGGTCAATGTCCTTGTACCAACTCTGAATAAAATCGGTCGAAACATGCCTGAGTTATGGCTCTGTACATGAATAAATCGTAATAAAATGGCCGCCTGGCGGCCATATTGGATCGTATCACAAAACAAATTGATGTGCATATCTATGACATTGGTCAATGTCCTTGTACCAACTTTGAATAAAATCGGTTGGAACATGCCTGAGTTATGGCTCTGTACATGAAAAAATCGTAATAAAATGGCCGCCTGGCGGCCATATTGGATCGTATCACAAAACAAATTGACGTGCATCTGTATGACATATGAAGTAATCCTTGTACCAAGTTTGAATGAAATCGCTCCAGGCATCTCAGAGATATCTGCGTGAACGGACGGACGCACGCACGGACGCACGCACGGACATGACCAAACCTATAAGTCCCCCCGGACGGTGTCCGTGGGGACTAAAAATCCAATTCTCAAGACAGATAACTGAGATGCTGCTGATGAAACGAGACCGTGAATTTTCAAATGTAGTTTGGTCCAAACTGACTTATGAAAGATGCAAGTTTTGCGTGAATACCAGTCGCCTAATCAGATGCTAGCAAAGCCAGTATTTGTGAACTATTTTAATGCCGGGCAGCATTCAACTTCTTTGCTACTTGCTGTGTAATCATTATCGTAAGAAATGCTAATGAAACGATTCAAACACACATAAACGGGATCAGGACTTATGATAATAATGGAAACAAGGATCTGAACACTGCATTGTAGAACCCCTCTCCCTCCAACCCCACAGCCCCCTCCCCCCCTAAATCCTGTGTATCGGTCCAACCTGACCAATAAAAACAATAAGATGGCACAATACTTGACGGACAAAGGTAACACAGAGTTAGTATAAAGGAACCAGCACCTAACATCCTTGCACAAAAATGGGATGACATGCACTGAGTGCATCAGATGGAACGACTACATGTAGGGAAGGGGAGTAAAATAACAACACACAATGATAAAACTTTGTCCATAATAAAATACAAACACAAAGCAACCTATCTCTTTGATAAAGATTTCAGTTTACTCAAACCAGCACCAAAATCAAGGACTGGAACCAAAAGTGTAAAGTTCATTCTTATGATACATAATGCCAACATTCAAATTTAATAACATATCCAACAGTTTTCTTACTGTTTCTAGTAATTGGAAAAATTTCATCATGTCACGAAATAGTTGTAATCACGTGTAAACATACTCAGAAGTTAAACTTGTTAGTTGTGCGACGATTCACTGTCATCACATTCAGAGAGAACGACATGGTAACCTTAAGTTTCAATGATTGTTTTGAAAATTGGACAAGGGAATCCATGTGAAATAAAGCTTAAAAGTTTAGTTGTTCCAATCCTATTAAAATTGTATGTAAAATTTGAAATGCAATGTCTCTCGCTTCATTCACTGATGACCATTCAAAGATGCATGTAATTGTTACAATGTCTCAACAGCCAAGCACTATGGGTAATCCTGATCTGAGCAAGGACACAGCAGAAACAAGATGGCAAACAATGAACACAGCAGTTCATTTTCTTCATCTACACATACAATTGTAAGATTCGTTGTAATCAGTTTTAAGAATCTGCTAGATTGACTCAATCTACACATCTTTC